>NC_039256.1:27270423-27565423 GCF_003368295.1 Carassius auratus | reverse complement strand
GGATCTCCAGAACACCCCGGGCGGCACCTCCTGGGTCACGCGCCTGCCCACCTCCAGGCTGCCTGTATCTATGCTGCTGTTGCGAGCTGCCCATGGCCCTGAGGAAGGCATAAAACAAAAATCAATCTCTCACCCTTGTTTATAGATTCAGAGGTAGCCGCTTTGAAAACAGAAAACATAAGGAAATGGCACAAAAGTGTTTTCTCTCTGGGAGACGCTTATCTGATGGAAACTGAAAAACACAAAAGCTACTTCCTGAAGTCTTTTTGCCCATAAGCTCACTGCACCCACACAGAGCAAAGAAAGCCGAGAGTGTATCACGATAAACAGCAGAGAGCCAGAGAGAGACAGGGAATAGTGGCTTCTTTGCTGGATATCTGAGCCTGGTTTTTCAAACGCAGCTCACAGAAGAACTGAGGAATAACTTATAAAGATGAAAAGTTAATGGTCGCTTCTAGGAAGCTGAGCTCTACTGGAATCCTCACATGATCTATGATTCTGACTGAGATTTAGTTTTCAGAACTACACTCTTAATGTCGACATCAAACTGTTTACTTTCATGATGTGAAGCATTTGAGAGTGAAATAGTTAATTCAATGAATTATATATATATGCATATGTATATATAGTGTAGGGTTTGTTTTTGACATAAGTGTCTTATTGCTGGATTTATTTGATAAAAAAAAAAAAAACAGTAAAATCAATAATATTGCATAATATTATTAATGCATTTAATTCCTGTGAAGCAAAGCTGAATTTTCAGCATCATTGCTCCAGTGCTTTTGTTTGTTCGTTTAGGGTTTATGAGGAACCGATTTCTAAAATTGAAATTGCAACCTGTTGATCTCTACTTCACTTCCTCTCCCCCTCTTTTTGTTTTGGTTTTTGTCTCTGGTGTTTGTGGACTCTCAGGCTGACGGAGAGGTCTCTTCTTTAGTGAGAGTTCGTGTATTCTCCACCCTCAGGCTTTGGCTCATACCGCATGTCAACAAACAGCGCCATCCTGTTTACCAACATAATCACACAAGCTGTTATCCACTTTTCATTTAATGGAAAATCCATGGTTGCTCTCTGCCTCTCTGTCTTTCTCTCTCTGTCTTTTATTCTCTCTGTCTCTTGCTCGTAGCTAGCGGCGATGGCCGAGTGTAAATGGAGGCTGCGTGCAACAGATTCCCTCTGTCCCTATGGTTGTGATGTTCTCACACACACAGGGAAACGGCTCCCCTATAATCAGGTCAGATCTACACTGGAGACCGCAGCCCTGACAGAGAAAACCTGTGAAAAATGGTGAGGAAATAAAGAACAATGAAAACACAATCAGTCGCAACAGGAGATGAAATAGTCCCCCTCATTAATACAGAACAGCAAGGACGGAGGAGAAATAGATTTAAAGAAAAAAATAGAGAGCGAGGGAGGCAGGACAAGAATTTCCTTAGGGAAGGAACAATCAGTCTGTGGCCGTGGCTGAAGCAATAGTCCAGATTTATTTCACACCGAAACACAATAACTCTGCTTCAAAAAATAGTGAACCACCTTGCTGACTACACAGACAGCTACCTTCTAAGGTAACAATTATACTTATTAAGAGAACTGAGTATCATAAATGAACACTCTAGTGTCATATAAAACTTAGAATTATAAATATAAAACATATTTAAATATGCACAGCATCCCCAAATATTTGTGCCAATTAATTCAGCATTTATCGTTTATTTATTCATTAATTATTTAGCTATATTTCCAATATTGAATTAATTCTTCTTTGAATTGTAAAAAATATTATATATTATAATAATATAATCTACATTGTGCTTTTTTTTTTACCAAATCAGTATTTTATTTATTTATTATTTAAATAGTTAATATTCCTTTTATTTAAGACAATTACATTAAGTTACTATTTCAAATAAATTATGTTCTTTTGAAATTTCCATTCAAAGTTCTATTCAACTTTCTATTCAAACTTTCTATTCTATTTCAAATAATCCTGAATATGTATTGTGTTTTTTTTTATTTTTTTTTACAAAACATCAGGCAGGACCACTATTTTCAACAATGATAAAAAAAAATAAAAAATAAAAAAATTATTTTGTAGCAAATCTGCGTATTAGAATAATTTCTGTAGGATCATGTGACACGAAAGACTAGAGTAATGGCTGCTAAAAATTCAGCTTTACCATAAAAGGAAAATTAAAAAAATAAAAATGTAAAAATATATTAAAATACATTTTTTTATATACTTTTTATGTACCATGGAGATAAAGGACATCCGAATCTGAGTGTCTAAACACAGCATCAAGTACCGTAACAGAATCCAGCCAAGTGCAGAGAGGCCAATCATAAGCTAATGTAGCCAGCAGGCAGAAGCGCACACAAATCATTCCGCAGAGCATCAAATCATCCAGCAGAAGCCCAGATAACAGCATCTCAACACAATATGCCTGGCAATAAGGTAGGATAACAGCTATACACAAAGAAGCAGCAGAGGATGTGAGAGACAGAGAAAAAACAACAACAACAACAGCAACCAGACATGGCACAACACGAGACGTATTATATGTGGCTCTACCGCTAAACAGAGCAACCAGCAACATCTGCCTCATAACCGTATTGTAGCTTTGTCTGTGTATGATTAATGAAATCTCACTATTATGTAGAATACATTATGTCTACATGTGAGAATTAGAGAGAGCGAGAGAAAAGTCATATTTGTATGGATGGAATTGACACCGACATGCCGAGTTCAGATTGGAACACTTGAGGTGAAGAGCTGTTTCAAAGCTCACAATCTCACCGTTACCCACACACTCACACAAAAACAGAGCAAACTATTACGCCACAAACTATATGTAATCACAGAGTCAGATATGTTTACATACTGTAGCACTGAGGAGGAGAGATGAATGGAAAAACTAGACGGTGTGAAAATGTGTCTACTCTGTTTTAAAGAGGAGTAAACAACCTACCAAGTCAGCATCCTAACATTCTACCCTCACTAATTAGGTGCACACTATGTACAGTAGGAAGCAACTCTGTGTTCCAAACAAACTTGCATGGGAGACTTGACTTGCAATTTATTTCAATGGAGCATGATAACACGGCTGTATTATAATAAACAAACTACACAAAACAAGCAAATGTTTGGGAATAAAAATCATCATCTTACAGTGATACTTAAGTTTTGAATGAAATATGTTTATTCAGACATTTCTGTTTCCTTGTCCGCCATCTTGTTTTTATGCTGTCTACACATGCTATCGGAATTGTCCCATTTCCCACTTATGAAGTTGCGATTATGAGCTCATTGCATTCAAGTGCTTTGTTGTTAGGAAGAATAAACTCTAGCATCCCACTGGTTGAAAAAAACAATTACCGCACCAGATAATACATGCTTATTTCACTGTTCATAAAACATACAATATGCTTTAAATCACTCTGCATAAAGTATATATAAATGATGTCAAGACAAAATGATATAGTTGTTGTTGAAAAACCTAATAAAAAATATCACTGACAGCAGCAATCAGCATCCGCTCCACCATGTTTAAAGTTTATGGCCCGCCCAACTCGGAAACTCTGCTATTAAAAATTTACTCTGAGTTTCTCAGTAATAAATACAACTTTAGAGGCCACCCATGTCTAGTTTCTGATTAGGAGACTTGTATTTACGATTATTCTGAAAGCATGCGATGGAAGGCAGCATTAGCATTTCACTGAGCTTATTGCAATGCATTCTGGGACTGCTTTTTTGTGTCTAAGTAGTAGGACGCCAACTTTTGGTTGGAATTTGCTCAAAATTCTGTATATTAAGTAGCCTACTTGATGACTTCAGATGTTGCCTCTGCATCTAGGTTTTGTAAAAACGTGTGTGTTCAAAAATGACTAGTCCCTGCCTGCTGTAAAGAGAGAGAGAGAGAGAGAGAGAGAGAGAGAGAGAGAGAGAGAGAGAGAACAGACTGTGTTGTCCTTCATACTGAGGTGATGTGGTGTTTTCTAGGACACTTCCTATGAATCTGTGAGCATGTGAGATCAAGACAGAGACAGCCAGAGAGAGCTGGGGGAAAAGAAATGGGTGAACAGCCAAGGGCTGTGGGGGTACAGCAGTACAGTATATGAGCTTTAGTTTGAAATCTTCATCATTGTAATCAAAAGACTGATTCCTGATTAGAAAAATCAGTAGATTATGAAGATTTGCTAATTATGTAGGATTGCTACCATACTCAAATTGTTATGCATATAATACCTGGATAGATAATCATGTTCTTTTGGAAAAATTGCAGTAAAGATGATACTGTAGCACAGTATGCAGATTACAGTATCCCACATTGCAATGTAAATGACTTGACCTTCTGTCTCCAAAAATATTAGTTGTGTTTTTAACATCTTTGTCTTGAATTATTAATTGATATAATAAACCACCAAGGAATATTTTGCTTTTAAAATACATTTGATTAAAAATGCAAGATTGCATTCACCAAATTAAATGTGCATAGAGGTACTACTAAAGGTGTACTAAGGCTTATCACACACAAATTACAGTAGTTAACTCTGGGTCATTCAAAACCCTCAGATGGGATGTCTTGCTTCATGCTTCACACTAAATCTAAGGCTAAAAATGAATCCTGGGTATTCATAAACTGAAGTTTCAAAAACTTACATTCATAAACCCCAGGTTAACATTCTTATTTCCATATTTAAGGTGTCAGCTTCTTAGATATATGCATCACACAACCTGTTTAAATGAAGGCACTAGGTCTATTGCACATCCTCATATTATACATTGCTTTGTACTGTTCAATTTGTCCTTTTTGAAAGGTGAGAATAAAATATCGTTTTTTCAGTCCAACTAAAGCATTTTCCAACATATTTTTCCCACTCAAACACTGAAACTACTGTTTATACAGTCTCCAGTGTTTCTGTGACTGTCCAAAGCATGCAAATACAATGAATGTGGATACAAAGCATCTAGTCGTAACATTTGAATGCTGCACTGCAATCCAAGTAACACGTGTAAAACATTGCTTTACCCAGGATTTAAGGGATAGTTCAGCCAAAAAGGAAAATTCTGTCATTAATTACTCACCCTCATGTCGCACCAAACACATAAGATCTTCGTTCTTCAAAATTAAGATATTTTTGATGAAATCGGGAGAGCTCTCTTCAATTTGCAACTGCAATGTTCTCAGATTCAGAAATGTATTAAGGACATCAGTAAAGCAGTCCTTATGACATCAGTGGCTCAACTTCAATTTTGTGAAGCTACGAGAATAATCTTTGTGCAAAAAACAAAAACAATGCCATCTGAACGTATGCATTGTAATACTCTCTAATGGCGGAAAACGGTAACTCAAGGGGAGAAGAATTGTTGAACAACACGAGACTTATTATATGACTTACTATAAAAAAAAATTTTTTACTCTCAAAAAGTTTTCTCAAAGCTTTGCAAGATTGAAGTGAAAACACTGATGTAACTTGGACTGTTTTACCAATGTCCTTACTACGTTTCTGGACCTGGGAACATTATAGAGAGCTCTCCGATTTTATCAAAAATATCTTAATTTGTGTTCCCAAGTTGAACGAAGGTCTTATGGGTCTGGTATGAGATGAGGGTGAGTAATAAATGACAGAATTTTTATTTTGGGGCAAACTAAGCCTTTAAAAGATGGCTTTAGAATGACAGTAACCGAAAACGCAGTGTGAAAAGCCCCTTTGACATGTTTCTCTTTGCGTAACACATACTGTTTCACACACTATTTAAAAAAAAATAATCACCTCCCCAGCACCCACTGGCCCACAATGCCTTGCTGCTCTACCTAATCACATGGTTACTTGGTTTCTTATGACTTGTCAGACGGCTACAGAAATGAAGCCCAGAGAATAATGTCCCTTGTCGATCGTGGAAGCAGGCAAAGAAGTGTGTGTGGGCATAAATGTGCTATCATGATGGGACCTCGGTGTGCGACAGGGAAGCAAATTACTAAACACAAATCAAAATGAGTACAAGCTGGAAACAAATTGATATACAGGGCAATGGAGGTTTCAGCACAACCGATTTTTTTCTGAATGTAGTTTATAGTTTCTTTTCCCCCCTTTGTGTTATTCTGTTACAATCCTGACATTCTTCTTATCGAAAAGAGCGTGCGGGACTGCAGCGTGCTGTGAGGCTGTGCGGCTCACCTCTGCCTCCAGAGGGCGCTGTTGCTGCGTCACTGTTGCTGGGCAGCCCGGCTCCCAAGCCGTTGTTCAGCATGGGACCAACCACAGGTTTCAGCTGCCAGTTCAGCCCCAACAGATTCATGGCTGAGAGAGAAAGAGAGCAATAGAAGAGAGACAGAGAAAGAAAGAAAGAAAGAAAGAGTGTAAGTGCAGGTATATGGGAAGAGAATGGTAGCCAGAAAAATGAAAAGCTTGAGGACTTTACAAAGGAGCATCTCTACTGCTGTTTCACGATAAAAGCATAAATGATTTTAAATGAAACAAATCAAAAATGTATGATATTGATCTGTTAAACCTGGTACAGTATGGAGAGGCCGCAAGATAAAGTAGTTTATTTTGTCCCTAAAACAAAACAGACAGAAAAAAAGACAGCCTAGTCATTTTTATTGATTGCATGACTGATTGATGTTGACTGACGGAGAAGCCATCTGTCGATCATAGGACTCTTGCAAGTTGCTTTTTATCCTCATGCTAATAATATATGTCACAGTGGCAAATGTGCATGTATAAAACTAGTTTCAGCGTCTCTCACATGCAATCCTCCTAATAGCAGAAATGTAAAAAAAAAGTTCCTTGACTACAGCAATAACTCACATAACAACTCAATAACAACATTATTCACACTCCAAATTTGAAAAGCCAATCTACTTATGGTCTGCCGCTTGCACATTTTTTATTTTTAGGATATTTGAAACACAATATAATAAAGGTTTTAAGATAATACAATACAGTGTGTAATGCAATATATACAGCCTTCACAGAAAGTACCACAAAAAATGATTTTCTGTGAGTAGATTATGGGAACTGGGTGAAAGATCTAATTGGTCCTTTAACAAAATTAGTTTAACAGTGTGTGCGTTTTATTTCAATCATTCAATCACCGGAGCCCTGAGGAAATGATGTAGACGCGCTTCTAAAGACTCACGTCTGTCGGAATTACTCGAACCTCAACAGGTTAAAAAAGTTAACAAATGCGCGGGCAGAAAAGCAGCAGAATCCTGACAGCATTCAGAGCTTTCATGTCGAGCTGGCATGATTCAGCGACAATCTGAGTGACAGCCGAAAGCAAGCAGATCTTTCTCTGTCTTTCCTCTTTGTATTGCAGGGCTGTTGTTTCTTCTTCGCGCCTGTGGAGCTTATTTAGGTCTGTTCGCTCCGAGGCCTGTGTGCAGTTTGTCAGCTGAATCTCTTCCCGACCCGTGTCCTTTCTAGTTCTGCCAAGAAACTTTAATCGTGACAGAAGAGAGAGGAGTGCCTAGTCTGCTGAGCTCCAGAGGTGCCGCAGGAAACGCGGGAGAGAGGAAGCTCTTTGTAACGCACAGTCTCCGGCTGATTGCAGGATCTTGTGCTTTATCTCGCGCTCCTGTGTGTCTGCGTCGTCTGTTCTTCTCAGTGGCGATAAAGATGGGCTGAGATTGTGAGTCATCAGAGACGGCAGCCACAGGAGGAGGTTCATATGGAGGTGCCATGTTGCTCTCATGTATGACCTCCTTTGTGCATTCCTTTACTGCTTCTTTCTTATACTAACTTGCTAATCTATAGTACAAATGTGCACACACTACATCACTCAAGTGGATATGCTTACGCTCTTGTCTGTCTGGTGCTGGTTGATGCCTGTCTTACTTTTTTGAATGTTTTGTCTTCTTGCTCCCCGTCTGTCTCACTCTATTCTTCTTTCTCAACCTGTCTGACACTCTCCCTTACTATCTCTCCCTTCTCTCACGCTCTTTCTGTCTGTCTCGCTCTCGTTGTCTTTCTCTCTGCATGCCTCAATCTTTCCACCTATCTTACCTTTTATCTATCATTCTTTCCTGTCTCACATGCTCATCCTATTTATCTCTCTGCCTGTGTACCATTCTCCCTGCCTACGATTCGAATACTTAACGCTATTCACTCACTATTACAAATCTATAACCCCTTCCAGAAGTCTGAGATCCACTAGTGAGCGACGCCTCGTGGTACTATCACAGAGATGCACAGAATCACTTTCCGGAACATTCTCGTTCACCATTCCTAGTTGCTGGAGTGATCTTCCCGCCCCTATCCGCAATGCTGAATCCCTGACAATTTTCAAGTGACACCTGAAAACTCATCTCTTTCGACGCTACTTGACATCATCTTAAAAAATAAAAAAATAAATACAACTTTGTCTTTGTATTTATTTATTCCTTCCCTTTCTAGCTTGTACTTATTTGAACAAATGCCTGAAACTTGGTATTATGAGCACTTCCTGTCTGTTTGCCTCTTTAAGAAGAATCGCTTTATGTATCCCCCAGTTGTTAGTCGCTTTGGTAAATGTAACAGCAATTCAGTCATTGGAACTGGCCAAGTTGTTGTGCTGTTGGTCTGTAGCAGTAGTTCTAACTTGATTTCAGCATCTATCTCTTTTTGGCGGTGGATCACTGTCTGCACTCCCATTGGTAGCTTTTGTTATCTCATCATTGCTCATTTGCACATCATATTGCGAACTGTTTATTTCGCTGGAAACTCTATTTGAAAATGAATGATATCTGGTTGCTGCAAATTGCTGTCACTGTAAACGTTGCTCTCTCTATCTCTCTCTCTGCGTCTTGTGGTTATGATCCAGCAGGTGGAGATTTACACGACGGTACTGTCTGTGTGCGTTAGAGACTCCACCCCTCTCCTCACCTTCCCTCAGCTTGCCTATAACACCTAAATCTCATCCCAGAAAATCAATTTTCTCTTCTGTCAAATTCCATCTCCCCCTCCGCTTGCGCCCAGACACGGTCCTCCTCTCTTTCTCTCTCTATACCCTTTCTCTCTCAGTCTCTTTCTCAGTTAAAGGAAAGCGCTGACACTCTAAGTGTGTCTCTGCTGTCTCTGTCAGCTCTTTTATTTGTTTCAGATGGTCTGGAGGAAACACTGAGATAGCTTTTCTCTCCTTTTCTCCTTCCAGTCCTCTCTCCATGCTCTCCAATCTGCTCCTTCACCTCTAACTCGTCTCTGATCCTTTCAATCTTCCTCAACCTCCTGTCCTTCATTATTTCTCTCCTTATCCGTCTATCTCTTCTGATGGTGCATGCCAATAGTGACTAAATGCTAATTTTGCAATTGATAAAATAATTAACAAATGAATCAGCGAACTACAATAAATTAAAGCATGGAGAGACACGACTCAGACAGATTAACTGCGGCTCAGACACTCTGGATTTCTGCCCTTCACACGTGTGTGCAGAGCAAGTCTAATGTATTCTACACCAGTAGGTGGCAATGTTGAGTTAAAACCTGACTACATGATGGGTGTTCAATCCAACAGCAAGGGAATGAGACTAATCTAAAGAGAGGGTGAGAAGAAAAACAGAACCAAAGCTGATGGCTTGCTCGATGTTGTCACCCAAAATGAACGGCTGTTATAGGACAAGACGTGATCTACTTTTCTGTCTTCAAGCAAATTGTGCACAACATTAAGCTGTCTGCTGTTCTGTGCATGTGTGCAGACCAGACTACAGATAATAGCTTTATTTTCAGCCTGCTGATGAATATTCACTGAAGGGCTCAGCTATGTGCATAAATGTGTATGATTAAAAATGTATAAATCAATGCATAATATAGATTTGTTGATGTATAATTCACCTGCACTTACAAATGAAAGGTGTCACTTGCTTGGGAATACATTTAAAGCATTTAATTTTTGAATATTATGCCATGCAAAGACAACTGAAATATACAAAAATCTATAAATTTAAATAGATATTTTTACTTGCATAAAAAAAAAGTTATATGTAAAATATATTGTAATTCCATTCATAAGTGTCTATGTGCATGAGTGCAAGCAAGTGTGCTTATGAGTGTGTGTATTTGTAAAAATAGTGTGTCATTATTTCAGTGTATTTATTGCCTGATTAAACTGGATTGCAGGTGTTTGATGAATATTAGGCACATTTTGTGCTGAAATACTTTTGTGAATATGCAAGAATATGTGTATATTCGTATGCATGCGTGTGTGCTGTCTCGTCATAATTATACCATACCATAATTAGTGACAGATGTTTACAGCTGGGATATTCCAGAATCCAAAATGCAATTCAAAAATCGGCCTGCTATCAGCCCTCCTAGAAGGTTACCTTGGACAGTGAGAAAGGAAGGATGGATAAAGCAAGGGAAAATGGGTGAGATAATGCACCAAGGGAGCAATGTAAAGAAAGAGGATAGGGATGCTATACGTGTGCACGAGAACCACCGAGAAGAAGAGAGACAGAACAAGACAAGTGAAGACGGGGCCCTGAAATGGAGGTTTGAGGTTGTCCTTAAGGTACAGTTATGTGTGAGAGAGACCTGGAGGAAGCTCTTGGCAGTTCCTGTCTGTTTATTTGTGTGTATGAGCAGGAGACGCAGAGAGAAAGAGAAAGAGAGTGGACGTATGTGCATATTGAAGTAGGGCAGGCAGGACGTCCCTCTATGATTCAGCCGCACCTGTCATCACCGATTAGACCTCTGTGACCACACACACACACACACACATATATAGTCATAAGCAGGTGGCAGGCTTCTCTCTGCTAGAACGGATCCATATGCCTGTGTACTATGCTGGTGTTGGCTGAGCTGCTTCTGGAACGAGTGGAAAGTAAGTCACATGCGAGTGGACGGCCAGGTCCAAACTCACCCCGAGACACGGCTATAAATAACGCAAAACGGACAGCAGATACACACACACACACACTCGTTTGATTTTTCAGCAATCTTTGATTCACTGCAGGTGCAGTCAAAAAGACATTTCTGCATGTTTTTTAGACATTTCAGATGTTTTTTAGACTCCTGCTGGGAATTTAAAAGTCAGCTTTATCTTGTCTTACTGATGTTGTTATTTAAAGGGATAGTCCACCCCCCAAAAAATTCTGTCATCATCTACTCACCCTCATGTCATTCCAAACCTGTTAGACTTCATTTCTTTTGTAGAACACAAAATAATAAAGTCTGAAAAAATGTAAAATGTTTTGTTCATTCAATTAAAGTCCAAAACAATATCTGTAATTTTTTTTGTGAACAACACTTTTAAGAAAAGAGTGCAACCATTTTCTCATTTTAAGGGGAAAATCTGTGTTAAATGTGTAATCGACGGCAAAAAGTCTAATCAAATTAGCTAAAACACTGAACACTGGAGAAAATCTTCTAAAGTTTCTACCAAGTTCTGCGCTCACCAAGTCTGTGCAGGCCTGTTGGAAACCAAAATAAACACAATTACACAGCCACACTTGTTATAAGCACTATTGCTCCCTAAGATGTTAAATATGAAGTGAACACGAGATGTCTTCATATCTGTTCATCATAAAGAATACATGCACTTATTTCCCTACAGATGTTATATATGAGGCTGGGCTCTCGCATGAATTTTTCTGTAGGCAAGCAAATACATTTTTCATAAAGAAGAAACATCTCTGCCTACATCCCTTCTTCCATTTGTCTTTTCCCCCTCACTCTTACTCTTCTAACTTTCAACACACATGCACAGACACTAACATCTTCTAGCGTCCACACATACAAGTTGCATGCAGCCAAATCCTATATTTACCTTTCATGCCTTGCGTTTCTACATGTAACGGTGCAATTCTTCCACATAGTTCCTCCGACAGGCACTTGAGAATTCAAGTCAAGTCGTGTGTTTTGTGGAATCTTCCCTTGCTAAAATGTGTCCAATCAGCAAACAATGAATGTAGGAAAATGCCTCTCGATAGAGAATCTCACAATCTCACAAAAACACTCGAGGCACTGTGTGTGTGTGTGTCATTAAGCTGAGGGACACACTCTCAGGTCACCTCTCTAACATTCTACAGCACGCGGCAGAAACCAGGACATCCTATCCCTCCATCCACACGCACCTCCACTCAACATATCACACAATTACACAGCCATAATTAGAGCGCAAAAGAGACCTCATATTACTTAAAAGGTAATTTTCCCTTACCTTATTTTTGCGGTCTCCCTTGGCCTCCATAATAAACGCGTATTAACTGTTCTAATTTACCACTAAATTAACAAGACTGACCTCAATTAGGACACTAATTGTAAGCTGAGACTATCCTGGACGGCATTCGTAATTGGTTTATGTATCCTTCTGTAAAAAAAGAAGAAAACGTCTCACCCTCTTTCCACATCTCATCGGAAACAGTAACACATTAGCTTAGCATTCGCACTGACTTCTAAGGCCCCAATATGCTAACAGCGAAGTTTGTTTTCAATCTTCGCTTAGGGGTAAAAAGAATTTGAAATACATTTGGAGCGGTACACTGTTAGCAAACATCTACACGCCACCCACACTGCTAAGAGTTGCATGTAGATATGTAAATATGTGCTGCACACATTGCTCTCTATAACAAAATAAATACACAACAAAAACGACAGTGGTGTGAAAAGAGCAGAAAAAGCATCTGATTATAGAGACGTGGATACTGTTTGTTTGCACAAACGCTGCAATTCTAAAATAAGCTAATATAAAAATGATTGCATCTGTAAACATCTATACATTCATATATATTAAGTTATCAGTTTGGGGGAAGCCTGTTACAAGTAACTTCAGAACAGGTTACCAAGTAAAGTAACATGTTTGTTATTTTCACTGTTGGGAACGTTACTTTAAAAAAGTAATTAGTTATAGTTACTCACTATCTGTTCCAAAGAAACTGAGTTAGTAACTGAATTACTCTATAATAAAAGTAACTCGTTACCAGGGAAAGTTACTATTTGTGTTACTGTAAAAAATAAAAAAAAAAGTTGCTATATCTCAAATATATATATATATATATATATATATTTTTTAGCAGTTTTCACAAGTCAGTTAAAATGAGTAGAGCAGACAGTCTTTGGCGCAGCTTGGCGTAAAAACACTGGCTCTGATTGGCTACCGTGAAATACATGACTCTGCTTTAGCCAATCATAATCGCTTATCTCGTTATTAACCCACCTCCTCACTCGCTGTGTGAGCCAGGGGTGCGTTCGGATTACATACACTAGTTTATTAAATCAATGCATAGCAACGCACCAAATGTAACGTCCAGTAATGTTAATGGCATTGTAACGACGGGAAAAGTAATTAGTTAGATTACCCCGTTACTGAAAAAATAACGTTGTTACCTAACGCCGTTCTTTTAAACGGCGTTATTCCAAACACTGGTTATTTTATGTCTAAGTTGACTGTAAGAACATCACTTGAAGAAATCACTTGAAGAAATAGTTTCAGTTCCTATTGAATTGGGCAAAAAATTCAATGGAAGTCAAAGGGAATCAAAACTTTTCATTTAGTAACATTCTTCAATTTTTGGATGGACTATCCATTTACCACATTACTTTCCATAAAGAATAAATATGTAATGCACTGAAAACTGAGATTGAGTAACATGTTATTGATAAACCAACACTGATTATAACTGGCCAACTGATATCAGTCACAGATGATGTCCCAGAATATATATATATATATATATATATATATATATATATATATATATATATATATATATATATATATATATATACTTTTTCCAGTAATAACTCAGTTGGGTATAGGTGTTTAAATGTGTGTGTTTAGGTGTTTATGTGAAATGTAAAATGTGTTTATGGAGTGGGACATGGAACAGGGTGAGGCTGTAGGGTAGAGCCACAGTAAATGAGAAGCCTGGTCAAAGGGTTTTGAAGTTGAACTACAAAGCACCAGGAGATTCCCATGGGCTCTGCGTATATGCATGTGTGTTTCATTAGAGTCTTGGCTTCTGTCTCTTGGGAGAGGGGCAAGTTCAAATACACAGTTAATGAGTGAAGAAGCCATCAGTAGCATCCTAATCCATCAGAGGAGCACTATACTCACACAAACTCACAAATACACACACACTTCCTCCAGGGCCCCAACCCAACAAAAATGATGCAACTGAAAGCTCATTGCCTGCACTCCAAAGGTGGTTCGTCACTCGTCCCCTTTGTTCTGAACACAAACATGCATTCGATATATCATTCATACGCACAGTAAAATACACTGGGTGAAAATATATTAGATTACTCTCACAAAAGACTGGTCACACCAAAATCAAAAGAAAGTCAGAGAAAATAAAAACTATAAAAGAATGGTAACAATTTAGTATAGGGACCAATTTTCACTAGTAACTAGTTGCTTATTAGTATGTCTTTTATTAACATATTTGCTGTTTATTATTGCTTATAAAGCACATATTCTGCATGACCATATTCTACATCCCTAGTCTACATCCCCTAAAGAATAAGCATAAAAAAAAAAAAAAAAAAAATTCAGGAGTCCAGATTTGCACTTTTTAGATTTTTTTTGTCATTTCCATTATTTCATATTATGCAATCATTCTAATTTTGTTGGTTTACTAAAACAATATTTTTGGCACTGTATTAAGAATTTAAATAGAAAAAAGTTACAAATAATTTACAGTAAGCATAAATTAGAAGCCATGGCATGTAAACATTATTAATAATAATAGTTGTCATTTGACATTAATATATACACAAACACACACACATATATATAATACTGGAAGGAAAATGTGCTTAATTGTGCTAAAACAACAACAACAACAAAAATCTAAGCACATCGTCTAAAATGCACGGCGCAGGTACACTCAGAGCACTTTTGCTAATTTAACGATGGGAAACGGTCGGCGCGCCCGGGTCTAAACAGTTTGTCCATATTCTCTTAATGAGTATTGGGTGTTTTTTGGGCGTAATGTGTAATAAACCAATCAGAGTCTTATCTCCCATCCCCTTTAAAAGCCAGTTGCACTCGTGAAATGGAGGATTTGCTATTTACATGGTGGAATATAATTATTCATTTTTAAAAATGTTTGTGTGCTGCTGCGCGTCTTGCACCAAATTGCGCCAGGTGTATGATAAGGCCCAATTCATCTTATTCTTTAGATTTTGTGGTCAAATGTAAACTGGACATTTTTTTTACAGTTTTCATGAGATTCGCCCATAGTATTAATGAAAAATATGGAGTACGGAGTACAGCTATAGATATAAAGATATAGAGAAGGATATAGAGTGTATATGAGAAACAGAACCATAAACACATCTGATAAAGAGTTTGTCAGCGCAGAGCTGAATACAGTGCAGGAATGGGACAAAGAATGGCAGGTCCTCCGCGAACACGCTTATCAAGACACAAAGAGAGAAGTTTTTGTATGCAGTCTGGGTATGTGTGTGTTGTGCCTAGAGGCTCATCCATTCACATTAGCGACAGGAAATGAGAGGCAGCTGAAATCACGAGCTAGATCAATGGCACACAGAGATAGACACACTCGCCCTATCTCTCTGTCTTCATTATGGCCGTCTCCCTCCATCTCGGTCTCTCTCTCCGCTGTCAGTATGAGACATTCTGACGTATCTCAAGTCTGTCTCCAGGCCTCTAGCACATCCCAGGTGAGATCATATCAGCACTTTTTCTTGATGTATTTTCATACTGCTTATATTTTATACCCTCCTTTCCCCACATCTCTCTTTTTTTCCCTCTGAGATCAGCAAATCCTTGATGTCTGTGATTGTTTATATGTATGCCACTACTGCATCATTGTCTTCAAAGCTATGAAATATTTCACTTTGATCATCATATGTGTGACTCAGGTTTAAAGCGGCACACATCCTCACGCCTCGGCTCACAGACTCGCCACATGTGGCATCATTGATTACAGATATCAGCGAAAGCGACTGCCTCAAATCTCATGGACGACTCTAAACAGCTTGTGAACTGAAATCAATCTAATACCTTCAAGAGCCTCATTCACTGCTGGGTCAACGCTGACGACTGTACAGTTTGCCTTTTTAGCGATAGCCCTTGATCTGCTGGATGCCACCAATCAAGTCAATGACAGAGGTCAGTGAAAGTTTTACTTCAGAGAAGGACCTTTGTTTGACAGGGAGGGACAGAGATGAAAAGAGGGGAGGGTCAGCTGCAGACGGACAGTACGGGTCAGCCAGAGCAGCGGTGGACGTCTGCTGACAGACCAAAGACTGCTGCTAACATTAGCAATGGAGCGGGAGTTTGCGTGCATGCGATCGGCTGACCACCGTGCCAGAAATGAAACACATCAATCAAAACCGACAAGGACATAGATGAACAGAGGAGAAGATAGGAGTTGAAAGCCGCCCTTCACACGCACTCTCTCCTCCTCTTTAGAGAGATCCAGCTCTGATGTGTGCCAGTGTGAGCTCTCTCCATCTTTCTCTCCCGCCCAGACGGCCGTACTGAAGTCAACTTGTGTCCCTTTGCCCTTGATGTGACTTCTCTTGACCTACAACAGTCTGTTGAGAGTCACCAGCTTCCAGTTTACATCTCCTGCTGATCTCGAACCAGGAATACGCCATACACGCCATATGCTTCTCGTCCCCTATGTAGCATATGTCGGTGCAGTGTCAAAGTCCAGCGTCCTCTTTCGCTCACGGTCTCTGTGTCCCTCATGACTGCCGTGAAATGACATGCCGAGGTCACCTCAGAGCCACAATGACAATGTGGGATAAAGCTGCTCGTCTGCCCACACATACAGAGGGTCTCTTCATCTTGTTTGCAACTTAGAGGGAAATCTGTCATCATTTGCTCACCCTCATGTCGGTCCAAACCTGTATGACTTTCCTTCTTCAGTTTCCTCATAATAGTGCTCCATATGAAAGTGAATAACGACTTTCCTCACAAAAACAGACTTGCACTACCATTGAAAAGTTTGGAGTCAATACGATTTTTCATATGTTATATATATAATTTCATTCAGCAGGGATGCAATATATTTATCAAAAGTGGCATTTCAAATAAATTATGTTCTTTGAACTTTATATTCCAAAATTGTTTTCAACATTTATAATAATAGTTTCTTGATAACCAAATTTGCTAATTAGAATGATTTCTGAAGGATCATGTGACACTGAAGACTGAAAATTCAGCTTTGCTATCACAGGAATAAATTACATTTTACAATTTATTAAAAGAGAAACAATATATTAAATAGCAACAATATTAACAAAATTATTGTTTTAACCGTATATTTGATCAAATAAAAGTAGCCTAGATGCAAATAAAAAATACTAAAAAATAAATAATAAATGATTTGAAGATTATACACATCTTTTATGATAGTGTATGATGTTTTCAGCCCATATTCACTGTAAATGAATGGAAAAGATAAACCTACACATTCTTCATAATATCGCCTTTTTTGTACTTTAGAAAAAAGTAGACATGAGGGTGAGTAAATGACTGAAGTTTAGTTTATAAGTTTAATAGAATTGGTTGTATTTACCTCATAAATATCCATATTGTGAATAATACTGTATATGAGTTTACATTGTTCATAAAATATATTTTTTGCATCAAAATGGAATATCTTTTCCTCTTTGATTTTTTTTTTTGCTGATAAAAAGCAGGTAGGAAAATGACAAACAATAAAACAATAGCTAAACGATCACAATCCAATAAAAAATATTAATGTAAACAACAAAGTCCTGCCCTACATTATGCCTTGGTGAACATTCTGTTTCACTACAAAATACATCACATTATGGAAATGAATGCTGTTTTATGTTTTCTTTAAGACCCTTAAGCTACATCAGGACGAATGAAGTTAAATCTGCAATCGATGTCTTTTCAGTGGTAGCGGAGTGATGTTTATAGATGCTGCCTGACTCCACAGACCGCCCCAACACTGCGGCATGCGGTTAGAGTAAGCGGCTGGGATTACTCAATAACGCTCCAGACAGCGCTGCGTTATGGATGGAGGTGCACGCATCGGCTGGCGTGAAGGTCAACGGCCCAGAGTGGCGATGAGCATTTGAGTCATTGGTGGGCAATGAAGGGAAGTGATGATGCTGCTAAAAATACAGAGAGAGAGAGGGTACAGAGCGAGCATGCGAGAGAGAGAGAGTGCAAATTTGTCTTCTGTCTACTTTCATGACACTCACCACACGGCCTGTCTTCACTGATGTATGAGCCGCCTCTGTATCCGCATAAAAAAACAGAGGTGACACAGAACTCACAAGAACCCCACACTATCGCCTTACCCACGCACAACTTTCCCAGCTCAAGGACACTGATGTGCTCTGAAAACACAGTGATCCAGCGGTATGTACTCTAGCCCTTGCATGCACATTTATTTTTTCTTTTTAAATAGGACATGTTACTAGAGCAAAATATTTTGCTGGTCCTGGAACAAAATTCCCATCAAATCCTAATTACATGCAACATTCATTTTGCTTTCTTGGCAGATCTAGTACATGTAGTACATTTCACCAAAGCATTGCATGCAAATGAACGAATAAATGAATGAATAAAATAGTTTTTAAAAAACTACCTAGTACTGTAGGATAGATTTCGCAATAAATACATTTGTGATTTCAATAATTTATATGATAGTACTTTATAATAAAAGTAATTTTATATTGACATTTATGATAATTTAAACATAATTAAATTTAAAGTTAATAGTGTAAGATCCCAAAATAAAAAATAGAAAAATATTTTGAAATATTTTGCACTAAATATATTTGTAATTTTAACAACTTAATTTATAATAAATATAACAATTTATATTAACATATATCATAATTCAATACATTTGTTAATAATAGTTTCAATAAAAATGTTTAATAATTGAATGAATTATTAAATACTAATAATACTGTAATAATAAAATGTAGGATACATTTTGTGATAAATATGTTTGTTTGATAATTTAATAATTGAAGATATTATAAATTACGATAAACGTCATAATTTTATTTTAAATGTCATGACTTCATTAAATTGATTAAATTGAATAATCCAAAATATACCACTAAATAATAAACCGCTAAATAACTAAAATGCTAAATGATAGAAACAATTCTTTGTAATAAATAACATTTTGAATTTTTTTACATTTATACATATTTTATTTGAAATAAATATATATAATCTTACATTAATTATGTATAAATCTAATACAAATAATACAAATAAAATTGTATTAATAATTTTGTAATTTAATATTAATGATTACATTATATACAAAATACTATGAAATAAAATAAAAATGACAAAGAAAGAAAGAAAGAAAAAAAGATAGAAACTTCCGACATAACACTGAAATTAGCAGGCAATGACAAAATGTAGCTCAAGGTTCCTTACCCTTGACCCTCACCCTAAAACCTGATTGTTGATGGATGTAACTCCAGGACCAACAATCCAAGAAAATGGTCTACTTGTATTTCACAACCTTCTCAGCGAGTAAGTATAACCTGTCTTCTGTGTATTTAGTGTGTTAGTGTATATATGTCAGTGTGCCATATAAGTGAGTCGTTGTCTTCCTGTTGCTGATCTGACGCTGTGTTGTTCCTCACCGAGCCATCCGGACCTCAGCCCGTGGAACCAGCATGTAGCCTGATGGAGCCTAAACCTTGTTATCTTTCTTACACATTCCATCTGCCCGTCTGCTCTCCCTCTATCTCCTTCTTCCTTTCTTTGATCACTCTCGGCCAATGAATCAAGCAGTCTTTAGCACAGACAAGGCCGCGAGGGAGCTGCTGAGCGTTTGTCTTCTCCACAACATGTGATGACAGACCTGTTTCTCTTTTGCATCAGGACCGCTCACCTGTATCCTAGCAACTCCATCCCTGCAGGAGCAGCCTCACAACACAGTGACAAAAATGATGTCATGAACACATGCAACCAGTCTCTTCTCTGTGCTCTCTATCTTGTTTCAACACTTTTCTTCTCCTGTTTTTTTTCTGCCTCATACTTTCTTCCTTCGTCTTATGTCACTTTGACGCATCTTTTCTGATTTTGTGCTCACCCTCTTTCTCGTTTTAATGCTTATTTCACTCTCTCATCTCATTTTGATGCTTCTGTTCTCGTTTGGTCCCATCTGGTCTCATCCTCATCGCTTAATACTTTTCTTTAGTTCTCATTATTTTGTCTTACCTTTTTCTTTTAACCCGTCTGATCTGGTCTCAATGCTTCTCTTCTTTTCTCATCTAATCTCTGTTTTTCTTGTGTTTCTCATTTTGATGTTTCCCTCCCATTGGCCTCATCTTAAGCTACGTTGTACATATATACATTTGTCTCATCATGTCTATTCTCGTCTTGTCTCATTTCTACTGATCTTTTGACACTTTTCTTTCTTTTGTCATCCTTTTCTAATTCTGTCTTTGTCTTATCTCTTTCTATAGACTCTATAATATCTGGTCTCAATGTTTCTCATCTCATCTTTATTTCTATTCTAGTGTGGCCTCATCTTGGGTTATTTTGTCTTATTTTGTCTATTCTCGTCTTGTCTCATTTTTACTCTTATCTCGTTTTGTCACTACTCGTCTCATCTTGTACTATCATGTCTCATTTCTTTCTGGTCTCAGTCAATCTTATTTTGTCTGAACACTTCAGTTAACACTTAATCTCATCCCTGACTCTCTGGTTTCATGTTAGTGTCTATCTTCTCATTTGGTCTCATCTTGTGTTAAATTGTCCCATCTCTTTCCATTGTCTTTTTTTTATCTGGTGTGTTTCATCTCATTACTGTTTCTCTTGTCTTGTCTCACGTTGATGTGTCTCTTCTCATTTGGCTAATCTTGTCTTGTCCCTTTCCTCTTATTTTTGACTTTAATTATTTTCTTCTCATCTCATCTTGTCTAATTTTGACGTTTCATTCTTGCTGGTCTCATCTTGTGTCATTTTGCCCAATCCCTTCCTTTAGTCTTACAGTATTTCATCTTGACTATTCTTGTCTCATCTTACCTTATATTATCAGGTAACATTTATCAGGTTATTTCTTTAGTTTACTCTCATCTCGACACTGCTCTTTGCATCTCCTCTTTTATTTTTTCTCCTTTCTTTTCTGCTCAGCACACCTGTGTTTGTATGTGTTTGTGTGTGTGTGTGTGTGTGTGTGTGAATGTAAGCCGCAGGGATCTGAAATGTGTTAGTACGAGCATCTGTGAGTCCTCCTCTCCTGGTGCTGAATTTGGGCTTTAAGGGGCTATGGTGCCGTTCTGGGACAGTTATCCATCCCCAAAGAGAATGAAGCAAAAAGCAGTCTTTCAGGCCTCCAGTAAAAGATGAGGAAATAAAAATAACTTCTTTTTCTCCCCTGTTCGTTCCCTCCATTCCCAGTGAGACTGGGCAGCTCTCAGCGGACTCGCAGTCACGTCTGTGTTGGGGAAAATGCTGCAGTGGCACATTTATCTGTTTGTGGGGATGCACTAATATACAAACACGCGCACAAATGTGAACACGTCCATAAACACACTGTCACAGAGCTTAAGCAGGGTCAGTTTCCGGCAGTTAAGACCTCCATCCACTGAATACTGCTGACAGTACAGCTAGAATTACCTTTAGAAAGGTAAATACACATGCACTGAATGAATCCTGTTCAAACCAAGATAAAAGTTCAAACTATATACTGCTGTTGTATGAGTGTTTGGACACTGAGTAATAATTAAAAATGCACACATTCCATTGCATTACATAACACATCAGTGGCATATGCAAACTAATGATGCTAACTTTTGCTAAAATGTAAAAATTCCCTTCAATTTAATTCATCCACAGATGTAGATCATCACACTTTGTAGTATCATTGCAAAACAAGAAAGAGATTTTTTCATCTTTAAAATAAAAAGCACTTCATTTTTATATTTTGTTATATAATGCATACACTACCATCCAAATTTTTGCGGCCAGGAAGATTATTTTTTTTAGCTTCTATTCAGCAAAGATGCATTAAACTGATAAAAAGTGACAGCACAACTGTTTTCAAGATTGATAATAATAAGAAGAAATGTTTCCTGGATGGAAATTTAGCAATTTAATCAGAAATATCACAATTCATGTGACACTGACCACTGAAAAAAATCAACAAGAATTTAAATGTAAATAATAATACATTTATTATTAAGTGGCACTTTCAAGCATCACTTCAGTGTCCACACACTTTTTGAACCTTTCCCAGTTTCGATAAGTGAATATCTGTGTGCTTTTATCTGTGAGCTGAGTTTCAGACAGCACAAAAGAGCGCGGAGCACTGAAGGACATGGGAAAGGCAGACGGGTTGTTGAATACACGTACAGCGACGCAGGCAGGAAGAACAAGGGCGTTTGTGCTGACTCCTGCACTTGCTGACTGCCCCATCTGTTGAGCGGGGTCCCCAGAGAGTAGAGGGTCAGCGAGGGTCCGTGTGACACATCTGCCCCTTGCTTGGGGCTTTTAAATAGAGACACAGAGGGGACTGAGGCATCCTGCCAGAGCAAAACTCCCCAGCCCAGGTGTGCTTCTAATAGAGGCCACAGAAAGCCAACCTTTACCTCTGTGTCCTCTTTTGTCTGTCTATGTGGCTTTGTGTCTCTATCCTTGTCTCACTTTTCTCTCTGATGTTCATCGAGAGTGTACCTTTTTTCTTGCGTTCTCATGCTGTTCGCACCCTCAGTATTAAACTCATCCAGTGTGAAGAGCGAGGACTCATTTCTGTTCTCCACTGGGGGTCCTTTACGATGCTCCGTGAGGTGTGAGGGGAAGGCCACCGCTTCTCCATTACCCGATAACTGACGTTAGCATAAACTAACGAAACCAGAGAGGCCTTATTGAAAATAATAACACCCCCAAGCGTGTCCTTCACGGGCGCAGTGTGGGGTTAAAGACTCACGGCAGTGCTTTGCATTTAAAGTGTCCTCCCCTACCAGAGGCCCACATCGTCTTTAGGTTGACATGGATATTCAGAGATTTTCATGAGTATATGTATTTAATATAATTAGTAATCTGAATAAAACTGGACTAGTTTTTAATTAATATATATATATATGGCTTCAAGTAAAGTGGTGTTACCTTACTGTTTTATGTGTTCTTCCATAAAGTCTTTTTAAGCCGGCTTGTCAGTTTAGATACATAGAGCCGAAACGTTGCTTTTAATAATTTAGATCTTAACAATGTAACTGTTGAGTTCTAGTCACAGATCACCCGGTATGAGTTAGGTAACATTTCTACATTTCTCCTCAGGCACATTCAATAATGAGCAGCATCTGGATAAAATATGCACACACATACAGTACACACACGCACGCACGCAAAATAATGATGAATAGCCTACTTAATCTCTATGTGGAATTCAATTATCTGCTTATTGCTATCACCGAATCAGTGTTTGTACAGATATAAGTGCTCATTATAATGCCTAAATGAGTCTCTCAATCGATTATAAAAAGAGATCCAAAAGAGAGACTTAAGAGATGGAAGATGTACATCACAGTCAATAAAAAGCTCATTGAAAGGCTACAGGCAAAAAAAGAGAGAATGGGGTATTTTACCGATGAAGTAGGACAGCAGAATGGCCAGCAGGGCGGCGGCGGCGATCGCCGACAGGGCGGCACATTTCCAGCTGCAGTACTTGGACGGCTTCTTCAGCTTGAAGGCGCTTCTGGAGAAGGTGTTTCTGGGTAGGAGCCGCGGTGGAGGAGAATATACAGTGCCGGACGTCAGGGGGTAACCAGGAGATGAGCTGCTAAAGAGAGGCGTGGTCCCTGAAGAGGTCTTAAACAGGAAATGCCTGCAGAAAAGAGAGATAAATAGCGCTTTTAGTATTTCAAGCACACGTGGAAGGTCACATCCATCCCTTACTGCATCCTCTCTTTCTAAGCTCTGAGGAACATGTGTGTTTGTGTGTGTTTGTTGACCGCTGAGTGTCGCAGACACTTGTTGGGGGTGAAGGAGAGTGTATGCAGCGCCTCAGTGTGGAGCAGTGGACATATGGCACATGAACACACGGCACCGCAGGCCCGTCCCGGCCCACTGAGGGACACTTACACAACAAAGTCACTCAATAATTCAAAAGCCTCCGCTCCTTTCAGGTACAACAGACACATACTGTACAGAGACACACACTTCACTGATACCATCCGCAGCGGTTTGATTTTCTGGTACGGGGTCATTTCCGTCAAGCTGATGAAAAGAAAAAAATCTAGACAGGAGGATATTGCTGTGTACTTCACAGTGAGATTAATCATTACAGCCTCATAAATGGACTCTTGGCGCAGACAAACAGGACGTGATTTGTTAATATCCAGCCTCAGCACTGAGACTACCGTGAGACAGAACACACTCGGAGATAATCAGCGTTAAGCTTCCAAAAACATCATAAATGCAGTTCATAGACCACAGAGCCATGCAACAACAGACTGGCAGGAATCCACAGAATGTTGTTCACTATGGTGCGCAATTCTGAAAGATCCAACAAATGCCTCACGGATCACTTTTACCCCGACTAGATTTAAAACAGAATTGTTTCTATAACACTCCTGCTACCCTTGCCTTCCATTGTTTGGACAAACAGCTAATTTTGCTAGCTGATTTTTATTTTTATTCGTCAAAAACTCTGACAACAACAAAAATCTGTGACAAAATTAACACTGAACAACACTTATGTGACACATAGGTAGCAGGTTAAACAATTAAATGTATTTTAAACAGACAGTTCACCCCAAATTAAGCACCATTATGTTGTTCTGAATGTATTTTATCTGTGAAAAATAAAAATAAATAAAGAGTAGAAGCTGTTCTTACATTGAATGCATACAGTAAACACAAAAAAGTCTAAAAATCATCTTAAAAAGCACCAAACAGTCTCTATGACTTGTCAGCTATATATACTGAAGCCACACAGCAACATGGAAAAAATAAGTAGATAAAAATAATTAAATCCAGTAAAAAAGGTATTTTAATAAAAACTTTGAATACATTTAAATGAGAATGACAGCAGCACCAGAAGTTGCGGTGCACATTATGAAGAAAGTAAGTCGGACAGGAGGTTGAGTAAATGATGACGGGATTAATATTTATTGATATTTAACACCAGAAAAAAAAAGACACACTTTACCTTTAAGAAATGACATCACTCAGCAAGTAAGTGTCAGAGCGGTCTCTCTGGTGTCACACGGGTATTCTCCAGTCTCTCTTCCGTGCTGCTCTCATTAGTGGTGATACTCGCTAACATAGCCTTAATGCTACAATAGATTATTGATGAAACTTGTACAATTTAGCATTGCACTTAAATAATTTAGCAGTTAATTACTGCTCTGAGCCCCATGCTGGTGTTTCCTGCCCTGCAAATGAAGACTTCAGTCTCAAACAAAGCCCTGTCGCGCCAGCAGCACGAATGCAGTTTTTAAAAGAGGTGTAGTGTAAAATGGATTAGCTGCGGTCACGTTGCTGTTGTGAATTAGCGTAGGGTCATGGGGTTTGTCATGTTTTATCAGGTCCCGTTCTCTATTAAGACCAAATTGAGAGGCTGAGAGCGTTTCTGTGGTCAGGTATCTGCCTGAGAGGCTTGTCTCTGGACCGGCCCCCACACCCTACCCCCCAGATACATCCGTCCCTCATACGTCTAACCTATGAGGGAAACGGCCACAGGCTGCTCACTCCTGTGATCTTTAATAGCTTCTTTCCACAAGATGCTTTCCAATATCTCTGGACACGTTCCAGCAGCGGATTCCATTTCCAGAGCTGATTTTTGTTCCGCCGTGCTCCAGCCCTTCCATTACCCCCATCTCTTATCGGCCTATCCCCATACATCCCTCTATCATCCCACACTCACCCATGGATGGACAGACTAAACCTCCCTGGAATCTGACCTGATTGGACTACTGGGGTCAGTGCCTAACGAACCCATCATGGAGGGATTTTTTTTTAGTTTTAACCTACACATACAATGCACTCTTAAATTCTGTACATTTACATGAGCAGATGAGCACTACAGAATACTGACAACATTATTATACATAATATACATTTTCTAAAAAAAATAAAAAAATAAATAAAAAGAGAAAACAAGCAGCATTGTGTCTAAAATTTACGTTCTAAACAAAGAAATAGAAAGAGTATCATGGTAGTATGCTTTTCATAATTCAATAGATTCATTCCTGAATATGCCAGTGTTTAAAAAAAAAAAAATGGTTAAATGAATAATTACATTACTAAAATTACTAACTCAATTTTTTTGTTAATTTTTCAAACTTTTTAGCTTGTGAATAAGTTGAATGAAGTTAAGTTTGAATGAATAATTTACGTAAATGGTTCAAAGACTACCTCATAGTGGCAGCCCCTCAAATTTTTTTCCCCTGAATGAATCAGCAGGCTAAAATGAATCAGTTGACCACATGATTCAATGACTCATTTATAAAGTCACTTGTTTCATTCCCAATGTTGGGAGTAATGCATTAAAAAAGTAACACTATTACAGAAGTACATTACTTTTTTGCTGTAACAGTAATATAATGCATAACTAATTAAATTTGGGTAATATTATTACTCACTACAATCTAAGTAACGCAATTTACAACAACATATTTTAACTCAAAATTAAGTGCAACACTACAAAACAGCACCAGTGAAAAAATAGTCTGCAAATAATAAAGTTTGTCTATTTCCTGTTGCTGGAATTAGATGGTTGAGATGATGGAGACTGTTGTTTCCTTCGTAAGAAATCAGTGTTTTTGAAGGAATCACTTGCATATATGGGTCAATTATTTCAATTTACGTGTCGCCAACTACTGGTGAAACAAGTACAAATATCCGCCACTAATATACAGATTTAAAATTGGTCTGAAATACACAAACACAGACAAAGAGAGTTAACCAAACAAACAAAGTGAAAAATACCAGTATTGGTAGATTGTAAACTTTTTCAGTACAATCTTGGTTTAGTTCCAAGCAAACCGTAGTGTTACCAAAACGCGACGTGTAAACTGCTGATCACTGATTGGCTGAAGAGAATCGTCACTACCTGTGTCACTAAACATGTGACACAACAGAACCACTAGATTTAAATCAGCACAGCCAGCGAAGGATTGAATTCAATTGTTTTGAACGAGCGCACCTTCTTTTAACAACCCAGAAATGATTTCTGGTAGTCTGTTGAGGAAGTACAGATGTTCCTCTCATTGACAGCCGAGAAGCGGATCCAACGAGAGCTTGATGGGGCGACACAGAATTAAAAGTTTTTCAGGAGTCGAAGCAATAGAGGTGGCGCAACTATAACAAAGTGAATTATCCCACCCACTCTAAAGCGGTAGAGTGTAAACTGCAAGGGAAACGAAAACTAAGCCGAGCAGTAGAAAAGCGTCATAAGGCATGACTCCATAACCTCCACATCTGCCTCTTGCCACAATCCTATAGGGGAAATTAACCTCAGAAGAAATACAAAAGAAAAAGATAGAGGTCTGTCCTTCTCAGAAGCCACTAAGGGAGGGATAGAGAGAGTGAGAGCAGGTTGATAAAAGTAATGAATGGTAATAAATGATAATAATGCAGCAGTATAATGAATGGAGG
Source organism: Carassius auratus (assembly GCF_003368295.1). Classification (NCBI taxonomy): domain Eukaryota; kingdom Metazoa; phylum Chordata; class Actinopteri; order Cypriniformes; family Cyprinidae; genus Carassius; species Carassius auratus. Next base: position 27,537,909 of record NC_039256.1, on the reverse strand, counting down.
CCACATGGAGGATTCCACATGGTGGCTTTACATAACAAAGCTGTTTTTCCCTAGCTGAGGGTGACATCTATACTGCCTTAGGCCTCACTGACTCACACACGCATGTATAACACATACACACAGGAGTGCACAAACACATGCAGAGCTTGAATAATTATGTGCATGAACCAGGCAGCTCGGTCAGCAGCAGAAAAAAGCTGAATCTCACATTTCTTCGTATTCACATTCACTCCCTGTAATATTCTTTCTGCCCTTCTTGCTTCCCCAATTGATGGTGTGATGCCAGAGGCGGTACCTCCACCTCCAGCTTCATGCCTTTATCTGAACCCGTGTCATCTCCCTTCGCATCTTCCTGTCAGGTGCGACCATGCACAAACTGTAAAGGGAAGCTAGCAGGTTACAGGTAGGCAGTAATCAGGCCTGCAATGAGCAGCAGAGTGACAGGAAGGCAGCTGAAGTTCACGTCTAAAAATACAGCTTCGCTTCCTGCGGGCCGCCTCCATGTCATTCCACCACTGTCTGTAGTCGGGTGACTCGCAAGGTCAAGTCAGTCACTTAAATGCCAAATCATTTTTACCCACGCAGAAGGTTGCAGCCACTAATTTGCCAGCTGACAGGGGTGACGGAGGGAAATTAATTAAGGTCATTTTGGAAGCGCGTGCGCTCGAGTTGAAGTGTAACTCATAGCTATTGGCTGAATCTCTGTTGAAAGCTCATTTCATCTCGGGATGGTAAGGGGAAGCCGAATGCGGATGGAGTGGCTTAATTGTGAAATGAAATTAAAATGCTTGATTTACACGGCGTGCTTAATTGACAGTGATTTATGTTGAGCATTGTTTGGGAGGCAAGCTGGGGAAAGAGTTGAAGCCAACTGAGATGATGGGACGTGTGAGAGAGACAGAGAGAGAGAGAGAGAGAGAGAGAGAGAGAGAGAGAGAGATGAGGCCAGACCAGGGGGTGGACAGGAAATAAAGAGAGGCCAGATTGAGCCCAAAAAAGGAGTGCTGACAGGGTGGGGTTATGCAGAGGACAGTCTGGAGACAATGGCAGTTTTGCACTTTTCAAAGTCCACAGGGAGTAGCATGACTTTACTTGGAGACAGGAAGTGAGAGAAGGACGGAAAGACATAACAACAAGAGAAGAAGAGGAGACAAGGAGAAGAAACGAATTGAGAAGAGACAAAACAATATGAAGCAAGGTGAAGAGACAAGAAATGAGACAAGAGGAGATTAAAGGGGGTGAGATGACAAGAGGGGAAGAACTGAGAGAAGACAAGGAATAATGGAAAATGTGAAAGGAAGAAAACTTAGGAGATGACATAAGAGGAAATAAAAAGAGAAATAAGGAAATTTGAGGAGACGAGATGAGGACATCGGAAACAGGACAAAAGAAAATAAAGACGGAACAAAGGCACTGGATGATATGGGATGGAGATGGAGACAGGAGAGCTGTCAAGACAAGAGGAAAAGAGCTGGGAGGAGATTAGACAAAACAAGATGATGTGAGTCCAGTAGAGATGAGAAAAGATGAGATACATTAAAAAAATTAGAGGCACCAAGAGGTAAGGACATAGCAGATAGGACAAGAGAAGAGGAAATGGGCTAAAATTACTAGAGGATATCAAATGAGAGAAGAGGACATATAATGATACACAATGAGACGAAGAGAAACATGGAGACCTAAAGAGACAATAGATGAGTCAAGATGAGAAGGGCAGTAAGGAGAGGCAAAGAAATGAGAAGAGAAACAATGATGAGACAAATGTTGAAATGAGCTGATATGAGAGGAGATGAGAAAAGAAGAAATGAACCAAAGCAAGGAAACTAAAGGATACAAGAAGAGAAGATGAAACAAATGAACTAGAGAAGATGAGAGGACACCTCGAGGAAAGAAGACAAAATGAGACAAGAACAGAGAGAAGAGAAGAGAAGAGAAGAGAAGAGAAGAAAGGAGAAGAGAAGAGAAGAAGATGAGACAAAGAAAGGTGATAAGCTCAGGTACTATTTTGTAAGTTCTCTGCAAGTGCTGATGAAGTCATTGTTGAGGTCATTGTATGTGTTGTGTGCAAGAGCTGATAAATGACCATGTCTCAGTACGACAGGTGTGTGTTCCCACTTTACGTGTGTGTGCGTCACTGAGCGCTGTTAAAAATTGCTGAAACCGGCCCCTGCCACTCATTAGTTGTGACAGCCCCAGAAGACCCCTCATCACCAAACATGTAGTTAGTGTCAGACTCCAGTGTTTATTTATTCATTTTTAACTTTCCATTTCCAGATCTATCCCTCATTTAACTGTCTGATCTCACACTCGCTGCCCACACGCCTCTGATTGACACCCTCATTATATACATCACTTTTCCACTTTAAATAACCAACATCAGCGCCTATCAAGACAGGTAAGTGACCGCGGTCATGAAATAGCTCTATGTGTATGCTGTAATAGGAGTAAAATACTTTTTTAACTGCTTTTTCTTTTTTGGAACGCCCACGTCCCAAAACACCCAGCATGAGAACAGACAGTTAACCAAGACAAGTTTCTCCCTGACCTGAATCACACTTTGTTCAGTTTTGTTAAACTTTGCTTCTCTCCACATTCTCCTCCTGCAATCCAACTATTGGGCGACGGGTAGGCTAAACACCAAAACAAAGGTATCCAAAAACTTTTCTAATTATGTTTGCTGGGATTGCTGCGCCATATCCAGAATTTGATCTGCGTGCGGCACGAGCAGAGAGAGGGCCCATAAATCTTCAGCAAGCTGCGGGCACCTGTATTCTGATTGGCTCCCGTTAGGATAACAAATTGGCCTCGGCGCGCAGCTGAGAATTTAAATCTGCCCCACACAGATACCTTGGCAACCACTGATGAAGTCTGAGAGAGAAAGAGAAAAAGGGAGGGGGAAGAATAGAGGGAAAGAACGAAAAGAGTTTTGCATTGTTCACTTCTCAGCCTGAGCTCGGAATTCAAACTATTTTCTTTTAGGACAATTTTCTTGCTTTTATTCTCCTTTAAAAGCTGCATTTATAACCTAAAATTGCACAACAATTCGCGTAGTCTCTTTAAAAAAAAAAATATGCAAACTGCACTTTCATGAAGGAAACGAGTGGAACTTGCCACAAACTGTGCAATAAAGGCCAATCATAATTCAGGATTCAAATAACACAGTGGCATCATTAAAGGGGTCATATGATGGGATTTAATTTTTTTCTTTTCTCTTTGGAGTGTTACAAGCTCTTGGTGCATGAAGAAGATCTGTAAATTTGCAAAGACTAAAGTCTCAAATTTAAAGAGATATTTTTTATAAAAGTTAAGACTCGTCCACATCCCTCGAAAACAGCTCATTCTAACATGCCCCAATATGTTAAGGGGCGTAACATTTCCATCACACGCTTGAGGTATTCGCCCAATCACAACGCACTGGATAGCTAGCCAATCAGAGCACACCTCACTTTTCAGACCAGTGAGTCATGTAAAAATCGATGCGTTTCAGAGGGAGTAAAGGAGAAACAATAATGCACAGTATGTGAAATTTTGCTGAAATTTTGCTAATGACATCATATATTTATTGTCAGTAAGATTTGGAATGAAACAAGTTTACAAATGATTATTTAAATGCACCTAATGTATTACTGCTAGCTTTAGCACATGTAGTCCCTTCCCTTAGTAGTAAGATGTATGTGAATTGGGACGTTTCACGCTAAACTCTGAAAACTTAAATACATCTACCACAATGTCTTGTATCAATGCATCAAGTTAAATTATCTGAAATGCTAAAAATATATGAGTAGAGTCTGTACATGAAGTGGTTGTGCTGAAAAGTGTGAAAGAATAAAAAGCACGAGAGAGACCGCAAGCCCTACAATTAAACATTCACAAGAATCATCTTCCTAGGTCGAATATTACATTGCCCATAACCAATGGAGGTGAAATGATGCTGCAACATCAAATAACTGCAGAGGCATCTGGTTCAAGGAGTTCACAGACCTGTGAATGTGTGTACAGCGTATCGCACAAGTCAAATTGAATCTCTGATATCAGCACAAACAGACAAATCAAATTCTCTCGTGGCACACGGACCCAAACTGCACTTTAAGAAGTTGACACAGGACCCTGCTGCAAACACACACAAAAACAAACACCAGCCGGGCCATAACCACAACACACACCTTCAAAAACATCCCCCATGCCGTGCATGCGAGCGCGCTCCTCTTCTTTGGCTCAATTGTGATATTGCGACCTGCTTTGGAATCTAATTTGAGTGTGCATGAGTCTATATGGAAGGAGAAGAGAGCAGCTCGCGGCGTCCTGAGATGAGAACAAAATTGAAGCAGGCATCAGCTGGTGAAGAGGCCTCACTCCATGATTGGAAATAAGCCTTCACAGGACCGAGCCGTCTTCAGTCATTTATGCTGCTGAAAACCGATTCCACCCTCCTCCTTGTTTTCCGATCTCTCCTTCTCACTCCTTCCTAGCCGAAGCAATCTCTCGGATCCTCCCCCTTTCCCCCCAGCTCGTCTCTCTCCTCTCCCTCTACCTGTCTGACAACTGCATACTTTGGCAATCAATCTTGCGGTACTGGCAGCTGCGCAGGCACCTCTCGAGAAAGGTTTGTTTTCCTACTTTAGCAGGAAAGGCCTGACCTATAAAATAACAGAATTTACATAGAGGACACACACACACACACACACAGAGTTGTGTGTTCCTGTCTAAATGGCTCTGGGTGTTAATCTGTAGGTGGGATATACAGGTTAATCATTCTAAGCCCCTTTTATAAGTCATCCACCTAAAGAGAAACAGGCATGACCTCTAATTCCAAGAAGAAAGAAAAATATTCTTTGCTTTTAAATATCATGCTCTTCACTCTTTCTTAGTCACAAGATCATCCAGATGGCCACACAGAGAGATTATATTCCCATATGTCTATAGCAGGGGTCATAAAAAGTTATAATCACTGATGTGAATGATTAATGTTAAATTTAGTTGTTCATTGTTATAAATATATGGTGAGCGTGATTTCACCAAGTACAACATCCTTGTTGATCCTGGAACAACATTCCGATCAACCAATCAGAATTGAGATATAACTTTTCAGGAAATATCTGTTTTAGGCTTAAAATCAGGGTTAGGTGCTTCTACACGCTTGTTAATCAGCTATCATTTCCCTCTGATTTAAGGAATAAATTATGGGTATGGTTAGGTTTAGGGGTAGGGATTGGGTTAAATCTATATTTCTATACCAGAAATATATACATGTCTTACAGTACATTTGCATGTTGATATAAAGAAATGGCACAAATTAATCAGATAAACTAACTGTTGCACATGCAAACGTATCTCTTCGTTTTTTTTTTTTTTTTTTACCAATACATTGGTCATTTGTTCATGAAAAAGTAACTAGAAAAGTGCAGACCAAAAGCTTCCCCTGAAACTCTCATGAGCATGGCCTCACAGGAGGCAGCTGTTGCATCATATGGCTGGAGATTTTTCTCTTTGGTTTATAAAACTGCAGAGGTGGATTTGGTCGGTGTTGTTCTCCTGTAGAGTGAAAGGCAGGCAGTGTGTGAAAATGCTCTCTCTGTTGCTGTTGAAACAAAAATAAAAATAGGCCTATTAACTTTAGTGTGTCGGCTTAGTGCTTTGTTACCCAGAGGCGAGAGGAGATGAGCCTCTGCAGACACAGGCTCCTCAAGCCTCCATCTCTCCACACTGAGGAACTGAGCGCTTGTCTGTCCATGTGACATTCTGTGCTATTTACACAGCTGAACACATCTCTGATCTATTCGGCTACTTAATGTAAAGGGATCCCTTTTAAGCAAAATATTTTTTTTAATGACATATTTGCTTTCATTTCAAATTGCCTTTTATATGCTTATGGGGATCTTTACCCCCCCAAATGACAGTTGTTTGTGAGAAAAAAAAAAACATTTCAAGGGATTTATTTTCATTGAAAGTAATTTAAGTTTACCCAGCAATTTTGGGCGAAAAACCTGACCGGAAACCTCAAGAGATAAAATTAAGGTAATAAACAGAATAAATGGGGCATTAGAGTTAAACAGACTGCTTTTGCTACTGCACAAACTATGCTTCAAAATTACTGAGAATTTTAACTGAAAAACTGAGAATTGTATGCATTATTATTTTACAAAAGAGGAGCCAAGTAAAAAATAAATAAATAAACAAACAAAGAACATCTCAGAAAACAGGTTTACACTCAAAATTGAATTTTATTCTAGTAATACAACATGTTAATTTCATAGTTTAATGTTTATTCTAGGAAAATGGTGACATTAAGTTTAATATATTTGTTGAGTTAATTCTCAGGAGAAAAAATGCCTTAAATCTTGAAAAAAAGAAGCCTATTTTAATATAGCTATTCTCAAATTAAAATATAAAATAGTAATATTATTAATTAGAATATTATTATTATTATTATTATTATTATTATTATTATTATTATTATTATTATTATTATTATTAATATTATATAATCATTTTATTTATTTATTTATTTCACATTGTCTCTAATCCACTTGAAGAGAATTTTGAAGGGACAGTTCAAAAGTCAAATTTTACCATTATTTAAACAAACCAATTGTCACTCCAATGTTCAATTTAGTTTTTTTGTTGCTTTTTTTTGTTTTACATAACATGAAGGTGGGTAAAGAATGACAGTATTTTCATTTTGGGATGAACTATTTCTTTAGCACATAATGAAATGACATGTCAAGGAGCCTGTGGATCACGGTCTCTGAGGTTAACACTTGTGAGCATAGAGAAGAGAACAGGCACTTGCAGGATTCCACTGAGAAGGCCCACAAACCCGCCTGTTGCCCAGGAATGGTGTGTGTGATGCTGGTCAATGCCAGCACAGATCCTGGGTGGTCTGCTGGTGGTCCAATCTGCACACGTCAGTTCTCTATATCACGAATGCTCGCCACACTTCAGAGCCTCCGCAAATGCGATGAGTAATGCAGTTAATGAATGTGAATATATTGGAAATGAGTTTGTGAATTACACGTGCGTGTGCGTGTGTCTGACAGGTGGCCCATCTGCACTGACAGAACCCCAATTAAAAAGCTGCAGTGAGAGGGGCGGGGCCTGCTAGCAGGGGAACGGGGAGAGGGGCCAGAGTTTGGGCCGGCTTCCTGGCTTGGTGAGGTTTGGATTGGTGTGGGGAGTGTGGTTCTGTCTTAGCAGATGGCAGGCTTAGTGCTGCTGGGTAGCCCTGATGGCTTCAGTACAGGAGCCCATTCTAACACACCTGAGCATCCACCAACGTCAGGCCTTCATTTTAGAACCACTTCATAATTTTGTGAGCAAATGAGGAAGGATTGTGTGACAATTATCTAGTGCCAGTTAGCTGTCTTAATATTACCCAGCCATAAAGCCGATAGATATTACACACATTGGCAACTTCCAGTGATTTATGATGACGGCGCAGAGAACCGAAGGATGCAATGCAATGCTGGAACCCACTGGAGTTTCCCGCCAAGAATAGTTGAAGAAATATCATCATTTGTCACCTGTCAGCTTTGGTGCTGCTTAGCATATGCTTTTTGGTGCGATATTACAAACAAGTTCATTTATAGATGAATTAATTCATGTATTTACAATTATAGTACTTTATAAATAGTAATATACATATAGATGCATACATACACATAGATACAGACTCAAGTTTGGAATCATTTAGATTGTTTATGTTTTTGAAGGTCTTATGCTCATCAAGACATGCATCTATGTATCAAAATTACAGTAATATTCTAAAAATATTATTACAACTTAAGATAGCTGTTTTCTATTGGAATATATTTAAAAATGTATTTAAATCCTGTGATGCCAAGCTGTATTTCCAGCATCATTATTCCAGTTTTCAGTGTCACGTGATCCTTCAGAAATCATTCTAATCTGCTGAAAAGAGCATAAGAGATTTCTTTAACATCCAAAACAACCCCCCCCCCAAAAAAAAAGCTTAGTGTGTGTGAATGTGTAAATAATGAAATATGCTTTGAGGTGTAGCGTTGATTCAAATTAAAATCCAGTGAAATGTGAGAATGACTAATTAAAAATGGCACAAATTGTATTTATTAGCATATGAGCATAAAGGTTTTGAAATAATGAAGCTTAATCTTAACATCTTAATTCTAAAAATTATAAATGGCACTCATTTTTAATGGCAAGACCATGAACAAAACATAACAGGTTAATAATAATAGGTTAATAGGTTATAAACAATAATAGGTTTTCTGCTCTGATATAACATTCTGTTGTACATTGTAGCTGTTTTGCCCCCACTGGAAACTCACAGGGTTTTCAACCTTCAGGGGGTCCTGAGGGCATTCCAGGGGGTCCATGCAGAAAATAAATAAAACATAAACAGCTGAAGTTTGGATGGCATTTTTATTAACCAATTTCTAAATAAAGATCTATTTGCATTTTATAATAAGTTTAATGTTCTTAATGAACGTTATTATAAAGAGTTACAGAGAAAATTAGCATTTTAATACTAAGAGTCCCTATTTTGCTCAAAGTCTGGCTGGGGGGAGGCCTCGGGATCTTTAAAGATTGAAAAGACCTAACACAGACCACACAAAACATCTTCTGGGTAAATTCTGATGTGGAAGGTGCCGGTGGGCGTGTCCACATAATCAGCAGCACAAAAAAGCCAATCAAACAGAGCAGACAATTAACGCTGGAGGTCACAGGCATATTGTCAGTATATGTGTGCGTCACAGGGTGACCCTGAACTGAAGATAACCTTGTCAATCTCCAATCCTGTACATAGCAGTCCTAGAGCTCTCATGTCTGAGAGATGCATGGCCCATGCAGACATACAGGACAGCCTTAATTACAGCCAGTCAGGAACCTGCACTTCCAACAGGCCTGAGACCTGTCCTGGTGAATTAAACATGCAGTTCGACCTCATGAATAGTGCATGCGAGTATGCTGCTTCTCTGATCTGGGAACAGAGGAGGTGACCCTCTAGCCAGAAGAAGAAACATACAGAGAAAAAAGCGAGAGAGAGAGTGTGAATGAGAAAGCTGAGGCACAGGGGTGAGTGAATGTGTACGCATGAGAGACAGAGCATTTGTATTTGAGGAAACTATGAATGCTAATACTCTAAAAGCCCCGCATGCATAATACAGTGTGTATGTGTGATCTGTAAGCACACACTAGTGTATGTTTGGTACACAATTTATTGAGCGTGAAAGTCACATACCATAGTACTACATATTTTGCAAGCACAGAAATAGAGATAAATTGGTCAAAATGACTACCCTAATATACACTACCATTCAAAAGTTCAAGAAAGAACTCATCAAGGACACATTTATAATTACTAAATACATATAAAAGAAAAATGTAATGGCTGCTGAAAAGTCAGCTTCGCATCACAGGAGAAAATTAAATTTTTTATTGCCTCAATCAAATAAAATCAGTTTTAGAAAACATACAGAAGAGATTTCTTTAAAGCAAACAAACAAAAACTTTTGTTTATATTGTGTAATACTATAGTATATAATTACGGAAATAAATGCAGATCTAGGCACTGTTTTCAAATTACATTTTACATTTAAAAACAACTATTTATTTACTTCTGCAATTTTAGAAAATTACAGAATTAAATGCAGAAATAGGTAAAAAAAAAAAGAAAAAAAAATAATCATATGACTAGACCTGTCAAAATACCTAAATTGCTTCCACCCAACTAATAACACTCCTAGAATTTTAATAAAAGCAACACTTTGGATTGAGACAATTTCTGTCACATTGCACTCAATAATCCTGCTCCCTGGGGGGCACAAAGAGATTGTTTTGTCAGAATTAGGATATAACCTGCTATTAGTATGCTCCTTTCTGTGAGAAATGTGTCTCTAACCACTGTGTCTTTCACTGTGTGACAGTGAAGTTTCCTGAATGCAAAATTGTCATTTATTTCCATTTACACGACAGTAAGATTTAGTTCTCCAAACTGACTGGAAACAGTTTTCAGGAGTGCTGTGACAAAATGATAAACAAAAAATATTTATTGTGTCTATTATTACTCATATTGTGTCTAAAATCTAAGCTACTCACTGTTAACTTTTTAATTATACAGGGCTGCTTTTCCAAAAAGCATCGTTAGCCAATTATGCTCACCAGTTCTGGTATATTCTATTGTTAATGCCTGATATGCACCATAGTCGCTTTTGAGAAACGCACTCAGATGTGTTGTCTGCAAAAAACTGGTCACTGACCTGGTCTCCAGCGGGACGCTGCTGTTGAGCACCCAGCTGTCCTGCAGCTGCACTGACTCGGGGGTGGTGGGTCCTTCGCCCGGGACGGACGGAGGGGCGTGGATGGGGTTGCGGCGGCCGCTCAGTGTGTTGCGGTTGAGCGAGTTGGCAGAGGACTGGTGGTGCGACAGCGTCTGGTGGTTGTGCGGTGGAGGGATGGGCGGCCGCAGGGTGGACTGGCTGTGATGGTTTGGAGCTCCTGGGGAAAAATTATTGAAAAACCCTTTCATCAGACTGTCAATCAATTAGCAATCGGCAATGTCAAAAACTGTGTTAAGCGATGCAGGAAATCCGAACAAAATAACGGCACTGTGAGGGTGAAGTGCAATCAGAATAAACATCAAATCAGGGACGAAAGGACGCTCTCAGTGATGACAGCCTGCCAAAGCTGTTTGTGTTGTTATTCTTTCTTTCCAAATTCGCATGCAGACATTCTGAGATGACAGGAAGCCCCTAAAACACTCAACCACCCAGCTTGTTAAGACGCTTGTCAGACAGGAAACTCCTGTGTTCTCGTTTTGAGTTGCGCCGGCGTTGCTGGATGCTGTGTTTTCGTACCTCATGAAGCAGCATTAATTGACGTTGTTCGGCTCAGTGTAATCCTTACTGCAGCTTGAATTCGGCGCATGAATCTGTAGGAAGCACCAACTCTGTTTGACTCTTTTACCGTGAAACACTTTGTACACGGACACGGCTGCGGTGCGAGGCTCTTCACTTCAGGGCTGCTTTATATGAGGTAACCTGTGGTGCTCGGGAAACGTCTGGCATGTAATTTTAAAGCAAAAAGAAAACAAATCTCTCTATCATGTTACATTTATTACTCTTGTCTATCAGAGGAAAACTGAAAGAGAGCGGAGAGGAGGCCAGACAAGAAGCATCAAACATGCTCCTAATAATGTTTTCCCAGGAAACACGGAGTAATGCAATAAAGATGAGCCTCCCAATCCAAGTTTCCTTCCCACCAGCACCCAAAACCATTTCCATCTTCTCAGCCTGCCCATCTCATGCTTGTTGATCCATGACAGTTGCCTGAGAGCGAGCTCCACAGCCTGATCCCCTGTCTATTGCTGTCAGGAGTCTGATCAGTACAAGCAGATGGGCTAAAGGAATGCATGAATCAGGCCTACAAAGAGACTCACATGCTCACTGCACTGCAAAAAAAAGTGATTTTCTGTCTTATTTCCAGTACAAACAACCAAACATTCTTAAATTAAGATATACCCCAAAATGAAAATTTTGTCATTGTGTACTCACTGAATCTCAAGTGAGTTTTTGTTTAACACAAGAACAAAAATTTGTCAATTTCTATATCAGGTTTATTTTTGGACCATGTTAGAAGCTAATTTCAATGACAAGGTTAATGTCAAAATATTGAGTAAAAAAAATCAAGAAAGCAAAGTACCATGATACTTACCATAGTACTCCTATAGTGTAACTTTGAAAATGGATAACAGTTAGCTTTAAAAATTGTAATAAATAATAATAATTGAATAATTAAATATTAGAACAATTTTCCAGACTCTCGGTTTAATTTCAAACAAAAATAATTATTAAATATAACTACTCACTCTCAAATCTAAATAGACTGCCCCTTGGCTATGCAATGAGATACATTTCTTATTTTGTACGCAGGAAATACGATCTGTTTGCTTGTCCTCTGCTTAGCAAGTGTTTGCTCTGCGAGACACTAAATCTGCGACAGTAAAAAGCCTCTTGCGCTCTCTCTCCTCTTATCCTCTTCTTTTCTTTTTAAACACAAGAATGTGCATTTGCCAAGGACTATGAGAGAAGAACGTGCATGTGCGGGGGATTAAATTCATGAACAAAGAGTATTGACAAATACAACGTCAAGAGTTTGTTGTTACAAACTAAATCCAACCAAAGGAGAACAGATCAAGTGTGTGTGTGTGTGTGTGTGTGTGTAAGTAGAGTGGATCAGTGCTGGCCTGGCCATGTAATCTGCTGTTTCTCGCTGTATTACAATGGCAACACTGCTGGATCAAACATGGAATGAGTGTAAAGTCGGTCCCTGAGTGCTGGGAATTGGGAGAGATCATGGCGCTCAGGCACAGTGGGGTGGGTGATGGGGTCTGACCCCCTGTCTAAAGATCACTGAGGACTGATCTGAGCTCAGCGGTCCTATGGCTTTATCTAGGGGTGACACACTCTGATGACTCAGACTCTGATCTGTTATCAGTGAGCACTGAGGGATGAAAGATATTGTGAGAAATGTCTCATAAAGACATTGGGGGGGGGGGGGGGGTGAGGAAATGAGGACATCATTTTTATTTTTGGGTGAACTATCCCTTTAAATAACCCCTAGGCAAGGCTAAAATAATTGAGACATGAGATACAAACTAAATGCATTATTTAATGATAGCAATACATATTCAGATGAACTGAAATAATAAGCAAGTATACTGTACACAATAAACAAACAAACAAATATGATTTGGTACACAATTTATCTTTTTAGCATAATTTAGACTTTTTATATGATAATTTTAATTATAATTTACTTAAGAATTTTTTTCTCATAGGAAATCACATTAAAGGGGGTTAGATTTTGAAGATTTTCAGTATTTTGAATAGAACATTTCCTGCTTTCCATGTTATGATATTAGCATTTCATTTAATATTCATGTTTGAATCATTTAATTGATTTATACACTAGCAGTTCAGCAACAAGTATCATATATACTTTTAGAACTTTACACATTTACACAATACTTAATATAAAATGTAATTTACCTGCCACATAGAACACTTATTTGGACATGAAAACTATTGAAACTTCCAAAATACTAGATGAAGGTGGTGATGCAATCCCCCCCCCACCCCACCAACACACACATCTTATCCCACTCCCTCCTACATTCAGATTCTACCAAGTTTGCAGAGCATAACTATGAAGGTGATCCTGCAGTGCTAAGGTGAAGTAAAGTTTAGTTGCTGTCTCTCATTAGCTCTATAGGTGTGCTGGAAATAGGTCTGGACATTGTTAACTTCTGTTTAAGTGTACTTTTGTTTGTAACACTATGTATGGCTGTCTGGGGCCACAAGATGAATGCCTCTTCTTCTCTAGAGGCATGATCCCTGTGGCTGGAGTAAAAGTCCTCGTCAGCAGGCTGCTATAACAGTGAATCTGGAAGACGTGGCCTGATTTTGGGTCCAGGTGCAGGGTGAAAAAGGGCAGTGTACAGATGTTCAATGTGGAGGGAGGGGGGTGAACTCTTAACCCCAGAGAGACATTTAGCATCTGCCAATACACACTCAAACACCCTCCTGAAGTGTGTACACAAACCCAAGGTCACAAACACATAAATATGCATGCAAAGAAACATCTAAGGACAGCAAAGTAATTAAAACCCTAAATGCCTGTTGGGAAGTTGGGAGGTAACTAGTAACTAATAAACATGTACTGCAATTCAAAAGTGTGGGGTTGGCATAATTATTTCATATTTTTGAAAGGAGTATCTTATGCTAAGACTGCATTTATTTGACCAAAAATACACTAAAAACAGAAATAATATCAAATATTATTTACAATGTAAAAGGATTTTTTATTAGTATATATATATATATATATATATATATATATATATATATATATATATATATATATATATATATATATATATATATATATGTTTATATCATTCTGTGATGTGCTTTTCAGGATTCTTTGATGAATAAAGTCTGAAGGACAGGATTTCAGCATTATTTATGATAAAATAACAGCATTTCACTTAATTTATATATACATATATACATACATATATATATATATATATATATATATATATATATATATATATATATATATATATATATTTTTTTTTTTTTTTTTTTTTTTTTTTACAAATGCTTTTGCACTTTTACCTGCAAAACTGGCTTTAAAAAACTGTTTGCCCAAAGCTGGAGAAAACAACAAATGCAAAAGCCACTTGTGGTCAAGGCGAAACACTGTAGTCTCCCCTGTCAGCCCTTCCTAGACTGATGAAAAGGCTGCTTTCATATTCATGAAGAAGCATTCTTCATTCGTAAACCTCTGCACGCATCATCAACTTTTATCCCGCGTCGACTATGAAATGGCTGTGTCGAGGCTCTGTGTGTGTCTGTGTGAGGGTAAAAATTCACACCCGCAGCGCACAGTAATCACTGTCCTTTTCACTCTTCATGTCTCCTTTACTCTAGGACACTAACAGATTTATACAGCCTAACATACTTATTTTAAGAATGAGTAATTGAAGGTTTACTTTAGAGGAAAATCGAGGTTTGAATTTTTTAATGAAACTAATTGATGCCTATGATAAACAGACTGACTGATGCACACGTATTATTCTGGAAACTGTACTAAAAATGAGATGAGACTATATAATTGAAACCTCTGCACAAACGATCAGACAGTTATGTACCAAGGACACATTCAAGGATAAAGCTAAAATCCAATCCCCCTGTTTGGCTACAGTTAAACCAACAACAGCTCACAGACACCAACACAAATTGAAATAAAACGCTGGACATTAGCGGCAGAAACCATAGGAGTGAGTACATAAATGTCAATTTGGGATGATAAAGGAGATGGGAGAGAGGCCCTGGACCACAGGAGGTAAAACAGAGTGTGATTTTAGTGGAAAACGCTTGTGAATAAATAAAAGAATGTAATTAGGAAACAGCCACGGAGACCTCCTACTCTTATAGTCTTAAACAACCAACCCATCCCACCATTTTCACTGATAACACGGTGGTTTTCTTTCGCCACTGACAGTGCCAAGATTCAACTCTCGGCAGATTGCAGCAGAGGGCCGGTCGAGTATAGATTCCTGTTCACATGTGCTGTAAACAACAGCAATACAATGGAAGATGAAGGTTATTTTGGCACATAATCACCTAGAAATAGGATACATTTTACAATGTGGGTTTGGCATGGTCCAGTTATCACCTGCTGGTAGATGCCAGAACTGCATCATCTGGCTACAAAAAGCATCTTACAAAACGGACAGCTGTCCTCGATTCAGATTGATTGAGCCGCGTTCAAAGTGGTTCCAAAATGACTCTCCAAAATACACCTGTGCCAGTGTGTATGTTGCTGTTTCTTTCTGTTGCTTGGCAACCACTTGCAACAAAAGGCTCTTCAGATTATAAAAAGGTAAGAAAGAGACGGTTCTTTAAAGAACCTTTGTCTGAATGGTTCTTCGTGCAACCAAAAATGGATCTTTTACGGCATCGCTGTGAAGAATCTTTTTAGCACCTTTATTTTTAAAAGTGAACTAGCTGTTATAAATTCACTGTAAGCCACGGCTTCTTTTGGATTATTGCTTTATTTCACCATTGATAACCATTCTAAAGTTGCTGTCAATTGTAAAGATTTGATCATTTTTCCATTTTGATAAGTCACATGGCATTTATGGCTCTGACGATTGGCTCAAAACTTCCTGCCAGCAGAACTAAAGGCCTATTAGCAGAGATCCAAACACATAATTCTCATAACCTAAACCAGCACAGCAATTGTTAATGTAAAGCTTTTTCTACAGTAGGTATTCCAGACCTCTTTGTTTACAACACTGCTATATGAATATTGTTGTTTTAAACACTGCAGACATATTAACTGCAGTCATGGCCTAATGGATAGAGAGTCGGACTTGTAACCGGAAGGTCATGGGTTCGAGTCTCAGGTCAGGCAGGGATTGTAATAATAACCAGCGCTCTTTCCATCTTCAATGCCACAACTGAAGTGAGACCCTTGAGCAAGGCACTGAACCCCAAACTGCTCCCCGGGTGCTGCAGCAATGGCTGACCACTGCTCCAGGTGTGTGTTCACTGCTGTGTGTGTGTGTGCACTTGGATGGGTTAAATGCAGAGCACAAATTCCGAGTATGGGACGTCACTTTCATTTTTTTTTTACTTAATTTGCAACTAAAGTGTGTTATTCTACACTCAACATTCCAGCAAAAACCTGATATGACAACATCATTAATAGCAACTCCTAGCAAATAGAATAATAAAACTCCCAGGCAATCAATAGACACAGAATTTATAAAGAAGACAGATAGCAGACATTTTGCTTCCAAATGCACAAAAAACACTCCGACTTTTACTCACACACAGTAATGTGATCTGACTGAACTCACGCTTGCGTGCTAACATACTCACATGTGCTCAGGCTAAGAATGCTACGCATTCGTTCACTACTACACGCACACTGGAAACATGTACACCCCCTACAACTTAAGCACCAAAGCACTGAGGATTATGTGTGTGTGTCTGAAAACACTGAAAGCGTAGTGGAGTTTTGTGCCAGTCTCAATAGCGCAGCGTGGAGGTCATCTAGCTTGACACAGATCCAAACCTACATGGTTCAGCTCGCTCTTACTAAAAGCAGATCCCCACACACAGTCCGGCCTGCCTGAGGTTAGCACTTAAACCCACCCCCTGCTCTTTCTGGGACCATGCCTGTGCCGGGCAGAGCAGAGCGGAGGCGCTGAGCAGGATGCAATTGGCTTTGAGTACACTGCATTAGTTTCACAGTAGAGCTCCGGAGGCACACTGGCAGCGGGAACAGAAAGCCACCATGTTTGTTTTCCAGGCCCAGCCTCAGTAAAAATGTTTATTGATATTTTCTGTGGTTCAGCGCAAGTGTTGGATGCTGAGGAAGGATGCCCGCACAGCAGCCGCAGCCAAGAGGAGCAGTAGGCGTCAAGACTTCTGCTTTCTTTCTCTCATAAGAGCAGAACACTGGCCTAAATCTTACAGAAATTCAAACGGCTTTGTGAAGTCTGTTTGTTACCATCTTTAGCAGTCCCATTTGTGAGTTAATTTCTTTGAACTGGTTCAAACTGACTTGCAAAGCATTTGTAAATCACTTGATCATAAGAGTAAAACATATTAGAACCATAATTTGATACAATCTTTGTAACCTAATAAAATAAAATAAAAAAAAGTTTTTAACTTAATTTATTTGACTATAAAACAAATCCTGAAATTAGATTTTTGCTGAGGAAGATTTTTGCAGATTTTTTTTTTTTTTTTTTTATAAAGTTCTTAGGGCATTATTTTCTTTTCCCTACTGAAGGTTTGCATTATTGTGTTATTCATCAGAGCACAAACATGCTAATATAAAAGCAATAATTATAAAAAAGCAATTATGCAATAGTACACCCTTAATTACCACTGCAAACAGAATGAAATTAGCTTTTAAATGTGGGTGTCGAGTCTAAACTAAATAGCTTCCACAGTTCCCTTATTTTTCTTCACCACCTTTAATACATTCCGTCCCTCTCACTAACACGCGAATACAAAAACAATAACTAAATGAATAAATAATAACAATAATAATAAAACTTGCGCAACAGCACATCGTTAATTACCACAGCATGAAATTAAATTAGCTTTAAAAGGCACTGTCAAGTCTAAATGGAATTGTTTTCGCAATTTCTCCAAAATGATCACTCGTATTAATTAGTTAATCTTTTTCTCAACAGGTTCACTGAATGAACCTCTTTTCAGTCCCATTTCTCATCCCTCATAAAGACACTTACAGATGCCCGCTCCCTCAGAGTGAAGGGACAGCAGCTGGTCTGGAGGTCATGCTGTTGAACTCCTGGACATTTATTCTGAGGTTTAATTAAAACACAGCTCGGTTGGTGGTAACAGAAGTAAATGCAAGCTGTATGCTGGGCTCCGAACGAAACATTTCCCTCACATTCCGCCTCTTTGGCCCAATCCCCTCCTGTAATGAGCAATAATAACAGTCTGCGAGAAGAGTCATCAAATCAGCCTGAAAATAAACAGGCTTTTGAAACCCCTCTCTAAAACCCTCCCACACACAAACACACACGGCCTTCTGTTCTGAGCACAAAAGCTTAAATACCCTAATACAAAAACAATAACTTAAAAAAATAAAAAAATAAACTATTATGCAACAGCACGTCTTTAATTACTACTGCAAAACAGCATAACATTAGCTTTAAGGGGGCATCCAGTCCAAACTAAATTGTTTCAACAGAATTTCTTCAAAGCACACGGTGATTAAAAATTCATTGCATGAGGATCTACGGCTGATTTCACTGGCAGGAGTATGTGACTTTGGAAGTTGCTAAAAATAGCTAGCCGACACTCTCCATTTATAATAAATGGAAAGAGATGCAAACACAAGCTCTTCCTACACACACACACACACACACACAGTGGCTCTTTCCAGGAGCTCTCTTTGGAAAGACACCTAATGCCACAAATCAGCTTCAGTGTTTTTCAAATATACAGGCCGTGAATCACATTATCAGCAACCAAATTAATGGACTTTTTTAGAGGGCATCATGACTGATTTCATTATTGATAATAAGCAGAAATGTTTCTTGAGCAGCAAATCAACACATTAGTATGATTAGTAAAGGATATTGTGACACTGAAGAAAATTCAGCTTAGGAATAAATGACATTTTAAAACCAATTACAATCTAAAATGTTATTTGAAATTGTAAAATTTCGCAAAATGATTGTTCAAAAAAGAAATAAAAAAAATCTTACCAACTCCAAACTTTTGGATGGTGGTAGATTTATTTAAAAGAAAGTGTTTTCCAACCTTCTATGGCTTCATTTTTACAAGCCTTTATGTTGAATTTCATCACATTTCTAAGAGAGCTCTCTTTAACACAGCCAGGCTGCCAGTCACAGAGCCTCGCTGACAGCTGCAATAGCTCAAGTAATGACTGTGGCACCGTGTGCATGCCACCAGTGTCAGCGCTACCCACTGGCAGAGACGCAGTCCAGCTGTGCAATATAACCCACTGGAGCACAGACCTGCAATAAACACTAACAGAAATATAGAGATACACATCGCTCTCCTGAATACTGAAGTTTTTATATGTTTACATTCAAAACCAACCAGTAATAAACAGACTTACCAGACTCAAAAACATCTACTTAGAGCACTTGACCAGATATTTCAATTCCTGCACGGCAATCACCCTCAACAAGCTCACAGGACATTTAATTGGACTTAATCTCACGGAAACGCACATTTCCAATCTCAATCCAACACCCCAAGATGTAAAACACACACACACACACACACACACAAAGAAACTAAACATTCTCAGACTTGTACACAAAATCCAAGCTCAAGGCAATATGTTAATAAGCTAATTATTTAGTGCTTTATTTTCAGGCTAATTGCATGCGTTGAAACTCCTCAGAGCTGAATGTGTCATCAGATCAAGGAAATGCAAACTATATGACAAACTTGCAAAGAATATGAAATATAAATAATTATTTGCAAGCATATGATATTCAAAGTAGTTATTTTTTTCCAAATGCGATAACGACCCGTTCATTACAAAAACAATGAATGGCATTTGTCAAAGCGGTCTTATAGAGCTGATTAGAATATAGAAATATACAGATATTTTCTCCCAAATTAAAATTGCAGCATGATTAGGGTAATTTAAGTACCAAAGTGATGCAAGAACAAAAGAACTAATAATTGTATTATTATTTCCACCACCATCATCATCATCATCATCATCATCATCACTATTGTTGCTGTTCTGTTGTGTAGAGGCTGACATATTTCTAATACTAATCAGTTAGATTCTTAAGCAAAAAATCTATTTTTGCAATTTCCTTTCAGCAAATGCAAATTTGATGGCAGCTCAGAAGAAAAAAACGAGAATACTAACAGGCTCAACAAAGCTATTAGTGGTCACCTTGCCTGCATTGAGAGACACTGTGATTTCCCCTCTCCAATTTTTGATCTTCTCTCATCCATAATCCTTCTGCCGTCGTTCTAGAGCCGCGGAGCTGGCAGTGTTGGAGTGAATTTATTTACAGCGTGGTTAGTCTGCAAATGATTGATGTTGCTGCAGCAAACAGTAAACCAATTAGAGGCATGATGTAATGTCATTTTAAAAGGTTTATAATCGCGTTGCTTCTGAACTTGGGCCCCTGATCAGACGTAATAAAGATTTATAGCAGATCAAAGGAGAGGCTAATGCCATTAACAATAGATTATATTCTAGCAGAAATTACATTAACAACTTTTTTCCCTCCTCTCTGCTAAATATATCCCCTGGATTGCAGATTTGGACGCGGGGCAAAGTTTGGAGGACTGTGCAGCGTACGGAGCATTAATTACTCTGAATGAGCACAGCTGTACTAAGACGACTCACACACACACTCTGTTCAGTCTGACCTGTTATAGTGAGCTTCTACACAGCCTGTGAAAGTGTAATAAGTCACCATAATATAAGTGCTTCCTATGCTGCACCCTTGTGGGAAACCAATGCTGTTTGATTTAATTTCCATTTGTTGTCACCATGAGCTTCATTCGTCATAAATATAATCTATTCCTATAACAAAATGACCTTTTCAGAAACAATACTAACACTACGTCCTAACCACAAAATGACAAACAATAAACCCAATTTCTTCCATGTTGTGGGCCATCCATACAGACCTTGTTAAGACATCAGAAATCCATCCAAACCCTTCCAAGTTACACCAGTTTAGTTATTTACAGTGTAAGTTTCAGTTATGAACAATTATTTCAGTTATTACAAACCTGCTCCACTTTAAATATCCAACTTTGTGTAAGTTTGCATCATTAAAATACTATTTTGGTATAATTTCGATATGGCAGTATTTATACAAATAGTATTACAGTATAGTTTAGTTGATGTAATTATATCATTTTTTAAATATTTTAATTTAACTTTCATTTATATTTCTGCCAATTTTAGTTTTAATAATTTTATCAATTCAACTTATTTCAGTTAGATTTTTGTTTTAATTTAACAACAACAAAAAACATTTAATATAATTTTAATATAACTAATTTGTAGTTTGAGAAATTTGAGTTTTAATCATTTTAGCACTTCAGCTTATTTCAGTTAATTTGCAAAAATAGCTTTTCTAAATTCCATTTAGTTTTAATCTAATATTTAATCTAATATTTTTATTTTATTTTTATTTCAGCTTTATCTGAATAAACAACAACAACAAAACATTTTTTAACAGTTTTAGTTAACAATAACAACACTGTACTACTGTATTACTGATGTGATAGCTACTGTAGCAAAAGTGTCTGAAAAGAAATATCAGATCTGGATACATAAAATTTTAAGAATGACTGATCTAAAAATACATATCTAAGACAGAGGAAGAGGAGGGAAAACTGAATTTTTTCCCTGTAGTGTGACAAAACCATTCCTTTTCAGTGGGAGGTACTGATATCAACCGTCATGATCAACAGCAGTCACTGTCAATGTTTTGAACAACTCGGTTTTTATCTCTCATTTTGTTGATGATATTGTATTTAGTTAAAACACAGTGTTAGGAACTATTATTTTCATAGTGGACAAAAATACAGGACACAGAAAATGAGTAAGATGGCAATGGGGCATCAGCCAATGAGATGTGAGTGGGAGGGGCTTACCAGTAGGGGGCTGGGCCCGGAGCAGGTATGAGTTGGGGGAGATTTGGTCCTCTGGGTGGGGCTCCAGCATGGTGTGGGAGGAGCTGCTGTCCAACAAGGGCACTTGACACTCCCTTATGGTAGGCGGGGCTGGATGAAGGGGGACGGGTGGGGGAGAAGGAGCAGGGGGCAGGAGGCTGGAGGAGGCTGTGGAGGGAGGGAGGGGACGACCTGAAGAATGGACAGATAAAAGGAGGAGACAAACTTGTTATGATCATGTGACATGACACAGGGCAGGTATCAACATACTAACATGATAGACGAACAACATTTAAACATTCTACAGCAAGCAGATTGCACCGAATCAAGTGACAAATGAACTCATTTATGTGATAATGCACTCATGTGATCAATTGTATTCGAATGACTTCAATGAAAATCTCTGAAGTCAACATCAAATGGCTTTTACAACCCATTTTACTTTTGTGATATTATGTGTTTCCATGTGAAACATCAAATTTAATACAAAAAATGCTTTGCGAGATTTGATTTCATCCATCAGGAATTGACTGGCTCATGAAAAGTGTCTGTTTCATAGTAAAATTCGTTCAAAAATATGAGTTTGGAGTGGGTTAATGGAGCACTATGCCCCTCCTAAAACACCTTGGGAACCCATTTCTGAAGAGGCTTTTTACCCGATACGTGTAGGATGAAGATTAAGTTCACCCTTGAGAACATTATTATGCATCCCAGTAGTAATACTTCTACAAATGTATCGTACTTTACTGTTATTGCCGTAAACTTTATTATATTAACCGGGAACTTTTACAAGGCTCCATTGCTTACAACAGTAGCCTGAAACAATGCATAAGTAGCTATCTGCTATTGGTTTCTATTAATTATTCATATTAAGTTGTTTCTGAGCAGTGCAAGTTTTGTCATTTTGATGAATGATTATGGAAACTTTTTGAATTTAAAATAACGTACTGATAAAATATGCTCAGAAACATGTATTAAGAAAATAAATGGTCAATTTTGTAATTTTGATGAAGGATTATGATTTTTTTTCCTCTTAAGAACAACATGTACTGATAAAATGTGCTCAGAAAAATATATTAAGAAAGTAAATAGGGTGAATTTTGATTTCAAGCTGACCTTAACCATAACAGTCCCCTGTGCTGTTCATGTTGCACAATGCACTCATAAAATATTTCCAAGGTGTTTCTCATAAAAGCAAGCTATGAGGTCACAAAGGAAATTTATGGCACAAGTTATATGAGCCCATAAATGCATGCAAAATTTATGTGCTCACACCTGTGCATAGATAACGTGGGCTGAAAATGGCATCATGCTCAGCGTGCATTGAAAATATACAAACAAAAGTACCGTGACCGAAGCAAATAGTTGGAATGTTCATGTACATGTGTGTGTGTGTTTGTGAGTTATGGAGTGCTTGGACTGCAGAACAGCAGACAGGAAGTGCTGCTCACAGCATTTTTTTGTCCAGTAAAACTCCACGCTGGGAGCATTGCATGAGCACATTTACACACAGACACAGTCTACTTCATCACTGTAATACAGATGTTACGGATGTGATTTCCCAAAAGCATCCTGTAATAGAACCATATACATGCGCTATATGACAATAAAGAGCCTGCAGTTATGAAGCACAGGTAATTTTTTTGCTGCGAACAAATGCACGAAGGGAGCTGGGCAAAGTCATTGGTTTTAAATGCATCTTGAGTTCCTGAGTAATTGCCATGACATCAGAGGTAAAATTGCAATGTTTTTTTTTTTTTCTTCAAAGAAGCGTGTGCAGTCAGTCCTCATAAAGGCGGAGGAATTAGGAGGCTATTACCTATCTTAATTACTCCTGCAAAGACAGCACTGAGGGAAAAGACAGTGCTCGCTATTATCTGAGGACGACTGAACGGCAATCTTTTAAGATTCAGATCAGTAAAACTAAAATGACAATGTATTGGCCATCGTTTTAATTGAGATCAAACGAAGACTGTGCACTTTCTGTCTTTTAAGAGTCGCTTTAACTTCAAAAAGCCACATGGTACACAAAACAGATTATCAAGTGCATACACACAGCTTCACTTTCATCTTCCTTTCATCACATCAACCCCTGACTGCCTGTTAGCAGGAATGGAAGAAAGCGAGAGGGTGAAGAGGTGCTTTTGTAGAAGACCTTGAATGCAGAAAGTGTATGAGCACATCTGACTCAACTTCCCTCTTCAACGCTCGTCACACTTCTCCCCATGACTCTTTTGTCAGTATGCGGTCATTCAGGGATATTGAGTGAAGGTTGCTGGCTGTGCCTTGTGTTATTGATTTGGTTCATTGCTGCCTGTGTCAGAAACACACCTCCATTCACACACTCACTCACAAAACACAGGGCCCCAGTGCAGCGAGCTTATTCGATAGATTTGATTTTAATATTGTTTCTATATTTATTTTAGATTTCATTTTAGGTGGCGAGTCCAAGCAAGGATTTCGTTACAGTTACGTTTTTATTTGCTGTTTTAAAGTATTATTAAATATAAAAATAAATAATAACACACTAATAACAAAAATGTAATTGTTAACTTAAATTGACGAAGTAAACAAAAACTATACACATCAACTAGCATTCAAAAATATTTATAAATGTTTTTGAAAGAAGTCTTTTATGCTCACCAAGACCAAGTTAAAACAGAAATATTGTGAAATACCTTTGCGATTTAAAATAAACGTTTTCTATTTTTAAAATGTAATTTATTTCTGTGATGGCGAAGCTGTCACAGTCTTCAGTCTTGGATGATCCTTCAGAAATTATTCTAATATACAGATTTTCTGCTCAAGAAACATGATTATTACTATCAGATTTTTTGTTGTTGTTGTTGTGCAAACTGTTATTTTATTTAACAATATTTTGATTAACAGAATGTTCACAATCAACAGCATTTATTTAAAAAAATATATTTTTTGTAACAATATAAACGTCTTTACTGAGATTTTTGATCAATTTAATTTGCTAAATAAAACTACTCATTTCTTCTTACCTAAATTGACAACAAGTCTAACTATATAAGGAAATATAGCCGGCTGATTGGATTGCTTGTTAAGAAGACCCCAGGGACATGGGGCAGAGTCCCTGTAAATAATAAAGAGAAAGACGAGGAAGGATATGTTTACCGTCAGCATTTCATAAAAGCATCTATGGCAAACGCATCTGAGAACCAGTGAATGGGAAGAGAGAAACAACGAGAGAGAGATATGGGGATCTTCACTAATGCACAGAGGAGATGAAAAAACACTGAAGAGCTCAGCGAATATGCAGATGAAAGAGCGCGAGGTTAAGTGTGCTGCTGGCTGATTAGCTTGACTTCTAAAGAGAAGGAGTAAGAATTCGACCATAAAAACACAGAACGGCAGAGCTGCATATGGGTATCTGAGGATACTGTAGAAGAGCAGCTGGAATTCTGGGAACCTGTTCTTGTCAAACAGTAGACAGAAGCAGCGTAGGTGCACCAATGAGTCATTTTCTCTGAACAGAAACAGAGAATCATATGTGTTAAGTTGCAATGAATACTTAAAACAGTTCAGAGGCAAAATGTTTATTGACGTTGAACTCGTTTTAACAAGCACACAATATTCATCACACAAAACCATGACACCATTTTCAATGGACCATTGCTTCAATAATGAGAGTATTTATGGCACTGGACAAGAGAAGCCTGTGTGTGTATATGCATGTGTGTGTGTGTGTGTGTGTTGGGGGTTATTAAATTTTTAAATCACTTTAATTACAAAAAAAGGAAAAATTGCATTAGGTGGCCAAAAGCAATTATAGGAAACTTAATCTCCTTTGCAATTAGGCTCAGGGGCATTTTTTAACTATTGTAATTTATTTTTGCTACATTTCTATAAAGGTCAGTATAAATTGCTTTGTGTTTTTAGAACAAAGGCTCGTTAGAAGGGGGCTGGATGGGGGGGCACCTGTTCCTCTAGATGATTCTTCTCCTTTGCCGTCCTTCCTAAATTCCCGTTATCTCTCTGGGAGGGGATGTGCTACTGTGGATCTGCGGATTTGACCTCGAACGTCCCCTTGAATTATTTTTAAAATACTATCCAATTTTTGATTTCCTGAAAAGTATCAACTTTGTGCTACTTTCAAAATATTGCACTGGTAGTTTGAGCATCAAAAAGTTGTTTTAATGTGTAATTTAGTCAAACGCAGCCTTGGGTGAGCGTAACAGACTTCTTTCAAAACTTTCCAAAACTATCCAAACCCCAAACTTTTGAACGGTAGTTTGTATTTTCTGGAACTTTTTGTCTATTAGAAATGCTTGGGGAAAACATATTTTCAAGGTTTTGCCAAATGAACAATCAATATCCAGATTCAAAACAGTATAACCTATTGAACAGACTGTAATTCTATCCCGCACAGGCTTGATTTTATTACCATAAAATGAAATATGCTGTCTACTCTGACAGAAGTCTATGAGCATCATTTGTGTACCTTTCCACATTGGCTGGTCTCCTAGAGCTAAAAAGAGCTGTCAGAAGTACTTTGGGATCAGTCTCTCATTACCCAGCGTTTCTCCAATGTCGTTGCTTTTAGGCTTTACTCCATTTTGATAAAACTCGATTTGGAAAAGTTTGTGGACTGACTACTTGAAAGTGCACTGTGATGCTTGGCTTCACGCAGTTCATAATTCATCAAGTTTAAGCCAGTGCCTTGTTTTTTGAATGCTGCTGAGTCGAACTTTTCCATCACTTGTTGGAGCCTCTGGGTAAGTGCGCTCAGAAAATTACATTATGTAATTTAATACCATTATGTGAAAATCATTTCGGTAGATTCACGGATTATGGGATAGAAGTAGACATGCCGCTGACTGAAGCGGTCCTGTCGGCAAAGTCTTGTGAATACGCTCGCAGACGCATCCTAATACCGCGGCCCGGGTCTAGCGGCAGCACTAAATATCTCCACCCATCTGGCCAGTGAGAAGACGGTGAGCCAAAAAGGCCAAAAAGCTCTGGAAGAGACAGCTGGAACCCAGTCAGATGGAAAGTGACAAATTACCGCCCTAATGAGAGCCATTCATAATTTCTCCCAAACTCTCTCCTTCCCTCTATTTTCATCAACAGCACACCTACACGTTTAGCACAACCGTCATCCAACACCTGCATTCAAACATGCTGAAGATGGGGAGGAAAAGGAGGCGGATTTGACCTCAGAATATAAGAAATGCAACACATAGTTTACCTTACAGGTGTGTGAGAGGAAATGAGGAGAAAAGAGAAAAGCAGGACGGAAAACAGGTGTGAAATACCCAAAATACCCCAGAATTACTAAACCGCATTGATAAATTTATTCTATATAAAAGAGGTAACAATAACAATAACCTAGTATTTCACCAAAAATTGTGCTTGTGCTATGTATTTTTTATATTTATTTATCAAAGCATATTACTACGCTTCATGTGGAAAAAGTTTAAATTGTACAAACGAGTCTTTTGTGCACTTAAAAAATCATGAATAAAAATTCTGCCATCATTTATTATTAACTCTTGTTGTTTTAAAACTGTATGACTTACTTTCTTCGGTTGAAAATAAAAGATATTTTGAAAACTGAACAACATTGGACCAAAAAACAAAACAAAACACAAAACAAAACAAAACAAAACACCTGTTTTGGTGGACTGTCTCTTTAAATGTGCAGAAGTCTTTCATATGAAACCCTTTGAAATCATTCACTTATGACACAGAGCACTATAGGCAGCTCACTCGTGTGATCCAGGGCAGGAGGCCATCTTATGCCCGCTGCCGCTAAGATGGCTGCCGCTGGTCCCGCGTCTGTCTCTGCCAGAGAAATTTTAGGGCAGATTGTCTGGATGCTCTGTGATTGGCTCCATTTTCTCATTCTGATGTTGTGTCTTGTCGAACAGACTGACAGGACCCTAATCTTTACAACCACTAAGCTCAGTCGGGCCTGTCAAAACACTAACGCCCATTTCACACCATCAGCCAATGCTAATGGCATAGCATGAGTTCAATAATCACACACACACACACACACACACACACACACACACACACATAAGCATTGGCAGAGTTGTGTTCCCTTCATCCTGGTTTATTCAGCTGAAAATATCAAAGCACAAAACTTACTGTAAGCTTCCCATAATTATGGAAGTTAGCTTTTCTCATCTTAAAGGTGACTTTACAGTTCTGTTTCTCTTTGATGTTGAACTCCAGGCCTGTATTCCCCTTTAGCTCAGAGCTCCTTTATAATCCTGCTCATTTCTTGTCTGTCTGAGAATGACTTCAGGAAATGCAAGTCAAATCTTTCAGCGTGAGGGGACAGAATGCAGCACTGAGACACATCGGCACGGCTCCTCTTCACTTTAATGGAGGATCAGCCAAAAGACTGAACTGTAATGGATCTGGTGAGTCCAGATGTGTCGAGGGCCACTGCAGCATCTCTTTTGTTATTCTTCTTTGCAACCTATCTCACTTTGTGTTCAACACGGTAAAGTTTCTCTAAGAACCCCCATAAGCCAGAACAAAAGTCCAGATACACGTTTAGCTTCATTTCATTTTATTCTTCAGTGAGTGAAACCTGGTTCTTAAGGGGTGAAGTAAACTTAAGAAGGTGATTGCAGGTCATTTAAATACCATTTTCATGCACTTGCCGCAATCAACAATGCAGCAGTGTTGTTACTGTAAAATAAAACTATTGATTTTTGGTAATAATAAAAAAAACTGAAATAAAACAAAGTCACTAAAAATATAAAACACATAAAAAATGTATGCAATTACAAAATGCCACAACATATACAAACATAAATCTTAAAAAAAGGTCATTTAGAATATTAATAAATATTATGATAATATATAAATAACACTACTACAATATGTGTTTAAGCTTGAAGGAAAGCTTAAATATTTCCGGGTGAACTATTCCTTTAAATACACTTCTGTTTGTTTCCTTTTTAACATGTCAGCAACCTAAATGCTCGTTAATGATAGCAATTCATCATCTATTCAATGCTATGCTTATTTACTGTTTGGGCCGTGCGCTGCAGCGCTTCATGCAGGACACTGCACTTTGATTCATGATCACTGACTAAAACACGTCCTCCACTGATCACAGGTGTCAGTATGTGTCCTTCTCCGCCAGACCATGATGCTATGAGCATGTGCATTGAGGACAGTGAATTTAGTGCAGTCATAAACACACACACACACACACACAAACACTGTCAATTAATGGCTCAGGCCTCTGTCCGCTCACTGCACGTCATTTCCATATAAATTACATCCATGCTGTCTTTCTGGATTGATGATACTGTTATGGATTCCACACCTTGTTTTACCTTACAGAAGAGAGAAGGAATAAATAAGCTCCATCACTCAACAGCCCCACCTTCGAGCCCACAGATATACATGCACTTGTTCAGCCTCCCAAAAATCTGCTTAATATTTTAACCCGGAACAATGATATTTGGCCTTGCAAAACATTGCGTCATGAAAAAATATTAGCAGAAAATATAACAAACAGGACAACCATCTGTGTCCTTGTTCAGCACAATCAAGGTCCTCTAACCCAGACACTCACCCCCCATAGTGTGTTTAGCAGCAATTCACTGTACTTCACAAACTCAAAGTTTGTTGACTATAAGAATAGCAATATACTTATATACCTATACTGTAACATTTACTGTATTACCATTTATTATATTGTATAAATAAACATTACATTAGTATTTATAATATTTATGCATAATGATATTTCACATATTTTAATATAAACCTATGTATATGAGCATAGAATTCTAGGCTACTTACTAATACATAAATAAACTAAGTAGATACATGCATTCAAATTTTCTTTCCTCTGGAGAATCTGACTAAAAATATTAGTGGCTGACTGCTCAGTACAGATGTTATACCAAATTAGATGTCTGAATAACAATTTCACGCCCCTAATACCGCCCTGTAACCAACCGAAATTATGCTTTTGGGTTATTTAGAAAGTATGAAAGGTGCTTTGATATATCATTCTTACACTTCCTGTTACATGCATCAAAACAGGAAAGAAAACTGCACTCGTCAAGAGATTTCATGGGTGTTTAATGCAGCCAAGAATTTTATATGAGAGTGATATTGCTATAAAGTAAGAAGAACACAGTAATGCTTGTCATTTCACTCCCAGAACAAGTCCTACAATATTCATAAAAAGCTTTTTGGCAACCGCACACATCCGTAAGCAGTGCCGCACTTGTTTATTTACAAGGCTAGACAAAAAAAAAAGCTCTAAAACACTGCATTAAAAAGTAATATCTACTCTGACATCGTGAGGACATGGCGTCAACCTCCTTCACCCCGTGAAAAATCAACTTTCCGCTGACACACACTCTTGTGTTTTGCTCAAGGAAGAAGTTCATGAGACGATGAGCTGACACACAGGCAGAAGCTTCAGGGCCAAACTGAAGAGGAGAGTCGCTGATATGAGGCAGTGACATCATAAATTTGCAACCTTGGCTAGGGTAATTGCAGAAGTGATGTCACTGCCTCTTAGCATCTTTTGCCTAGGATGAACTTTACACTTGTTGCTGGAGACTGCAGGGCTCTGCTCTAAATAGAAGTCTGTGCTTGTCTACTGTTCTCACAACCTTAACATCATCCAAAGAGTTAGCATTAAAAACTGTGTAGATACACACTTCCTAAAGGAACTATCGGTGGTTTCAAACCAGTAGAAGAATAGGATAAACATCAGAGCAGATTTGGAGAAATATAGCATTGGATCACCTGCGCACAACTGGATCCTCTGCAGTGAATGGGTGCCGTCAGAGTCCAAACAGCTGAATTCACACAAATATGCATGGCTGTAAGAAACATTTGAGATACCTTCACTTCTGTCCAAAATACATGTTCTTCTCACATCAAAATCCAGCACCATATCATTGTCACTTCTAAACAATGTTTGAGCTGCGCATATTTCTCTCCAGATTCAGACGGGACAACTTTTACACAGCAGAAAGCCATATCATGGATAGAGGACTTGCAACAAACATCTTTATTAATTAATTTGTTTATTACAGACACACAACTTTTCACTTCACAGATAGATGGACTGGAGTCCATTGTATTGTTTTTATCAGCTGTTTGGACTCTCATTCTGACGGCACCCATACACTGTAGAAGATACCTTGGTGGGCAACTGATGTAATGCTAAATTTCTCCAAATCTGTTCTGATGAAGAAACAAACTCATCTATATATTGGATGCTTTGATAGTCAACGTTAAATGAATCAACAAATCAAAGGCTGAGAACAATATTACACAAACAAAACAGTTACAAGAAGACCAATCTAAAGGCTGGAATACACTACATGCCTTTTTAAAATCCGAACAGATTTGAAAACACTTGGCCTCATACATTTGCAGACTTTGTAAACGGTTACAGAAGAAAAACTGGGCATTACATATTAAATGACTGAGGTTTATACATTTCTAACCAAGTTAGCACACGTCAAACTAAAATCATCCACGAAACAAAGTATGAATGGAGTCATGCACAGCAGGTTCTCCTCACTCATATCAGCTGTTCGGTGTGAAAGTATATAAATTGCTAATTATATTCCAGCCCACTCTTTTTGATGTCTGTGACTCTGATAGAAGCAAGTCTATTTTTAGCAATAAAGTGCAGAAAAAAAAAATACTTCCCATCCTTTCCTTTCCCTACCTCCAAAGCCTCTGTCTCCTCATCTCTCTAACCCTGCCTCTTCCTCCTTACCAGTGATTTGCTGGAAACTATGGTAATTTTTTGTTAGGGTCATTTATGCATCTCTTTTGTCTTTAGTGTGAACAACAGATGCAAATGATAAGTATTTATAGATGTGACAATGCAGTCACAGTGGGGTGTTTTTCTACCTCACACACACTCGGGGGCTGTGGTTTGAAGTGCCACTATGAGGTAAATTCATCCACCTTTTGCATCAGCTGACCCTGAGGAGAGAGCGTGTCCCTGTGCTCGAGTGTTTGGATGAACCCTAAACACCTGATGCAACGCTCGTGTGTAATGTCTGACATTACATCACACACACACACTTAAACACACACATAAACCATGACATCAAACAAATGATACGGGGGATTATGAATGAAATCATAATCGACACACCTCGCTCTTTCTCTCTCACTCTTTACCAAATCATTTAAGATGAAGGAGAGTCTGTGCTTTCTATGAGTTGAAAATGAGATTTTTAATTACTGCATGACCTGGGGTATATTAGCAACATATTAATGTGCGTCATTAACCCAGTGGTAACTAACCCCGTCAGCTCATTAACTACATGTGATTGGACCTGAGTGAGCACAGGCGAAGCTCCAGCTCTCATCACAACCACCTGTGATGATAGCACATATCCACTAATTAGAGACCTCGGAATATGCACACGCTGTTATCTTGTGGTCAGAAGAGCAAATACACAAGGTCTTTATGAAGCGGGAGGATATCATTACTTGAAGAAGAAAAAATCCGTTTTTAGACCATAATTGTGTTTAATCATACAGCATTGCAAATAATAAGTTGCAAAAGTGCGATTTTGAATAATTCATGAAGCAAATTTACCTGTAAACATACTACTCACCTACGTCAGAAAACTATATATAGAAGTAATTTTTTTTAATGAATCCAATTCAAAAGAGGTCAACTGAATGAAGTGTTTCATGCTCATCAAGACTGCATTAAGTACTGCATAAATACTTTACAGTTAATAAATACATAAATTAATAGTATAACAATTTAAAATATTTCCTTTCTACTTGAATATATTTTATATTGAATATATTCCTGTGATACACATCACATGATCCTTCAGAAACCATTGTAATATCATAAATACTTGGTGCTCAAATTTTCTTATTATCAATGCCGAAAACAGTAAAAAAAATTGTGACTTTTTCAGTAGTACAGTATATGTGATAACCCTTTAAAGGTGTGCAATATGCATTATTGCACAATATTACTTTGTATTACATTATACTTGTAATGCATTGTATTACATGTTAAAGCAATAAAATAATCATGATGAATAATATTTACAAGTTTAATAGAAAGTAAACTTTACCTTCACCTACGTGCTTCCTTATTAATCTATTTAGGGCAATATGGACTAATTAAGATAGTATATTGTATCACCTAATAATGCAGAGAAGTGTGTATTACACACATGCACACACATGCCGTTCTAAATACACACAGGTTCATGTGAATGCCCTGTGTTCCCATACATTCATGCTCTCTCTCTCACACACACACACAGATACACACATAGTGAACAGATGGCTGTGTACATTGGTAGATATGGTGCTTAATAAATGCACCTGCACACCTTATATCGAGTCATTCTAAACAGATTTCATTTCCAAATAAATGCACAAGAGACCGTATTTGACCTTGCGAAACCCAAACAGGGTAGAACTCTATAAGTCTCCCACAATTCTTCCTCACACACACAATCTCCAACTGGCTTAACAATCAATACATTCACCGAGTGTTTCACCAAAATCAATGCTGTGACCATACAGAGATGATCCTATAGTCTGAGGCCATATCTAAAGTAAAGAGAGTCTTACCTTCTCCTGTCTCCATACTGCAGGAGTCAGCTTTATTTCACCCGTCCATGATGTCTGTCAGAATGCCTGTCTCATTGATTCATTTACACTAGGAGACACACTTACAGTCTCACTGTGCTTCTGTCAGTGTCCCACTTCCACAGAGAATTCGGCTAAGAGCGAGGAGCTAAAGGAACTCCCCCTCTCTCTCTCTCCCTCTCTCTCTCTCTCTCTCTCTCTCTCTCTCTCCCTCTCTCTCCTCCCTCCTCCTCTCTTGGGTCCAGTTCCTGCATGTTGTGCCATTAGTAAAGGGTCTCTGTAGAGCCGGGCGGATGCTTTTTATCTGTGTTTGGAAGAGGCCAGTCACATTGCGTTTGTGAGGACGTCTCACATGCATCCAGGGGTTATTCAAATGGCTTTCTTATTTCTGTCTTTTTTGCAAGCTCAACATCTTATTTTCACATTAGGCTTCTTCATCCAACCCCCCTCCATCCATCTCTCTGAGGAGGGAAGTTGTGAAGACAAGCATCACATTCACACCCGGCTATGACCTGATGTAGCAGGCATGGCTACGAAAGCACTTAAGAGAGCTGTTCTGTCAGCGCTTACGAGGTATAGACACCATACATTAAACAGAGTGCTTTAAATGAGCACGAGGGCCTGAGTGAAGACGAGACGGACAATAATGTCTTGGAGATTCACCACAAAAGCTCTTCAGGTTTGTTCCGCTTAGTTGCAGCCCCAGATGGCACATCCACTGACCACTGAGTACATGGACCGATCGTCTGATGCATACTTAACACACATTTATATACACTTTCTTGATTTGGCAAGTTGTGTTCTAATTGGATGGTTTGAGCTGCTTGGAAACAAATTTACACGGTACCAGGTGGTAAAATTTGTGCTTTTTAAACTACTTCTGGATTTGCCACGGTTTGAACAAATTAGTGGCAACCAATATACATTAAATCATCTGTACTGAAAGGACAGCAATTTTGCTTTGGAGACTATTTCAATTCTGTGAAAAAAGATTAATAATAATAAAAAAAGAATAAAATAAATAAAATAAAATAAAATAAAATAAAATATTCTATAATAATAATAATAATAATAATAATAATAAAATATTTTAATTGTTACTGTTATAATTATTTTTATAATTATTTTTATACATGATTTTCTGCTTAAACTAATAATAATAATAATAATAAAATATTTTAATTGTTACTGTTATAATTATTTTTATAATTATTTTTATACATGATTTTCTGCTTAAACTAATAATAATAATAATAATAATAATAGTATTTTATAACAATTTAAAAATAATTATATTTTCATTATTACCTAAATATTTTTATATTTAAATAAAAAAATCACCAATATTTTTTTATTATGATTATTATTATTATTATTGATCAATATAATAATAACAACAATAACAATCATTGTATTATTATTACTGTTATTATTTTTCATGTTTATTTTACACAATTTTTATATTAAACTTATTATTATTATTATTATTGACATTATTACAATTATTATCGATCAATATATTATTATTATTATTATTATTATTATTATTATTATTGTTGTTGTTATTGTTGTTTTTATAATTTCCCCCAAGCTGGTCTATTACTGTGATTTGATTATGATTCGGAGCAACTGATTGAACAATTTAAGTAATATAATTTGATTACTTTGGAACAAAAATGAATGAATGAATGAATGAATGAATAAATAAATAAATAAATAAATATTTATTTATTACAAATATTACTATTCACCAGGCTTGGAATTTTGGAAAATAAATTGATGTAGACTAGTATCAACTATGATGTGATTTGTCAGCTACTACAAATTGGTCTATTATTATGCTATTATGCATTTCAGATAAACACACCGCTAAACAGCACATAAAACCAAAACAAACTATGGTTGTTCGCTTATGTCAGTCTCTTTTCCTATCTAAGTGGGCGTTTCCTGGCCAGGATAAGCTGCAGTGTGGACCAGACCTCATGCTGTTCAGTCATGCTCTTTCTACACCGCATTCAGCCTCACATTGACTCTGAAGCGAGTCACGTTGACAGAGAAGGAAGTTGTTTTTCAAATCAACCCACATGATGAAATTCAGCTAGGGGGGGTCTGAGGAGAAAGAGTGCTTTCTCAGCCGATTGGTGCACAATGGTAGCGGAATGACAGGATCTTGACATCTTTCCAGGGCTCGCCAAACAACCCCCCCCCCATGTACCCATGTCTT
The DNA here is from genome assembly GCF_003368295.1 of Carassius auratus. NCBI lineage: Eukaryota > Metazoa > Chordata > Actinopteri > Cypriniformes > Cyprinidae > Carassius > Carassius auratus. The sequence continues at coordinate 27,502,347 of NC_039256.1, read as the reverse complement.
TGCATCCTTCATTGTGTGTAAGTGTGTGTTTGGGCATGCATGTGTGTGAATCGAGGAGGGAGGGGGCACTTAATTGGCATTCCCTTGTGCGAGGCTGGCGGTATAAAACCAGTGGGATGCCTCTACCTTCATTAGGTTGCGCTGATGATCCAGCTGCATGTTGCAGAACAGGCGTTTTACGCCCCATCTCTTTCCTTCTTTTCTCTCTTTTCCCATTTGTCCTCGTTCTCCCTGTGTTTAATTTTTCCATGTGTGCCTCAAAGCGTATGTATAGCTCTATATAAGAGAACAAGAACTCTGCCAGCGGGTGCAGTCAGCCAAAAGTCGCTTCCAGCTAAATCAACAAAGGGACTTATACTGTACACTTCACCTCCTCCTCTTCCCACCTCAGCCCCCTTAGCTCGCATCTTCCGCTCCCCGTGCCAAAATTCCAGCACCCAGCTGGAGGAAACATAGAAAAATGTGTCCAATTATGATACAGCATGCCCAAACTCTGCTAATTAGCGCTAATTCAGTGACAAATGGATTCTTCTTTGAATAGTCCTCCACTCAGGCTCAGCTGTATTCACCACAGTAATATGCAGATTGCCTTAAAGTGGCTTATAATGAAACTGTGAGCTGCATCTCAATACGCCAAAGTCAGTTCAGACCAAGCCAGTTTGCGAAAAACAAACCCCACTTCAACAGTATAGCCACTGAAAATGAGAAAGACTAGGGAGAAATCTGAGAATAACAAAAGACAGGAAGACAAGTGGACAAAGAGGAGAAAAGAGAGTGAGATGAAAGCCATCTGAGGAGTTTTGGGACATTTAACAAAGCTATGAATAGATTAATCTCTGGCTTCCCATCTGCAAAGATAACGGCTAGGTTTCTCTCGTTGGCGTCGGATTTAATTGGGAGTGACAGATAGCGGTCAGGACATCACTGGGATGCGGTTCCAGCTCAGCTCTGTTAATAGACTTTCATCTGCCCTGGACCAGTTCATAGAACTGAACGTAGCTAGGCCGCTCACGTGTTCAGTGTAGGAAATGGACGGCCACCTAAAAAAATGAAGTTCAGTGTTGATGGTGAGTCAGCGGGAGAGTGGAATAGATGGCGGGATGCGCACATACTAATTACTGTCTGACACAACAGCAAATACAAATTAAGTTAAACATTTAGCTCACTCGTTTGTGAGCGACTTAATCGAAACCCTTCAGAAATATACCAGTTTTAAATAAAAAAACACAGAGGAAGACATAAACAGGATTTTGAGGTCTGTGCAGACATTGCACAAACAGGCGCCAGTGTTTGGGAAGCTTCTTTAAAAGCTGTGGCTTGCCAAGTTAGTTTAACTAGAGTCAATTAATTAGAATTAATCCTATTTTCTAATGCTACATATAAGAGAGGACCCATTTAGAATGAACCGATTCACTACAATGAGTCACACTTTCCAATACAACATATGAGACATGGCCACTTAGGATGAACTGATTCATTAGGATCAACAAATTAATTATAATGAATCATACTTTCTAATGCTACATATTAGTGAGTGAGGGCCATTTAGGAAGAACTGATTCACTACAATTAGTCACTTTCTAATACAACATACAAGAGAGGGCCATTTAGAAGAATTTGATACACTAGAATGAATCAGACTCTCCGGTGCTACATGAGAACTACTTAGACAAGTCTGTTGAAAGAGTATTCTCTAAGTGTTTGGTCATGCTACATCACTACCTGCCAGAAAAAGCAACAAAAAAATTTGGAAGACACTAACAGCTCAAAACTTGTTTTAGGAAAAAGTGCAATTCACTTGTGGAGAATTATTAAACATTCTTCTCATTTTCCATTCGACTCCATTCTTGCTTCTTCTATCTCTCCTTCAGTCAGTCTGCATCTTCCCTTTCCTCCGTCATGCTGATGTCGATCCTGTTAACATTTCTCCAACATCCCTTTCTCTCTTCCATCAACATTAGTCGCCGTAATACTCTAATACTGCTCCTAATGACAGTCAATACTTATAGCATTATGAGGGGAATGGACAAGCGGAAGGGAGAGGTGGATATTCCCATGTCTCTCTCTCTCTCTCTCTCTCTATCTTTAGAGAATGCAATCATGATCAGTTAGCACCCAGCTCTGCACACTCGCAGAAGGGAGCCAAGCAGAAAATTGTTTTGGACATTGTGATGAGTAAGAGACTTTTTTTTTACATTTACATTTTTAATGCAAGAAAAACATTGTCTAAGTTTTGCATTTGATTATACAATGTTCATAAACCAAGCATCTGGCTCTCTCATTACGCCGTGCCGTATGGCCCCGTCCTACCGCCTGCGTCTTTAATCAGGGCGTTTGGAAGCAGAGCAGTCACAGTAACTCTGCCAGACATCTCCACCTCGTCTGCGGGGCCCTAACGTATGGCTGCAAGCTGGACTCCGGCATAAACAAACAACCCAAGGCCTCTTTTGCAGTTCGGTCACTTTATGGGACTTTGGTGTGGGAGAATGAGCTGCGTGGGAGACAATCAGAGCAGAACAGAGACGTGTTATCTACACACGCACAGACAGACACACATGAACGGCCACCTTATATATGTCAGCGATATCGTCAGACGCTCTCGTCTCTGGCTGACTGCGGGAAGTGGTTCTGCGTCGAGCTTCGGTCTCTCGGCGGGCGCGCTGAGAGGAACCATGCCGACATTGACGTTAATTAACCTCGCAGGGCCTCGCGACAAATTAAAACGCTAATTAATAAAGTAAACAACGCAGGGACACATGGGGAGATTTTGCCGAGTCCACTAGTGGATCTTTTTACTCACTTAAGTAACGTAAACGACATTGTGTTGAAGCAGCGATGAAGCGACAGATCTTTTCTTCCGTATTGCAACATGGAAATGGATTATCGAAGGAAATAAAAAGGTTGGAGAATTCGGTTCTGGACATTAGTTGGTAGCTGGATGGAGGCAGACCTCAATGCAAGCTTTTGGTAAGAAAGAGGCGGAACTTAAGTGAACGTAAATTACTGAAGAAGTCCAGGATACATTATGTCACAAGAAGATTTAGAACAAAACAAAACAAGCAAAAAAACATAACACACAAAGATACTTTATTGACAAAGAGAACTATATCTGCATGTTTTGCTTTAGTACCAAGTCCCAAGGTTTGGTGCTCAAGTGGAAGATGCTTGTTGTTTAATTGAAGATGCTGGGATCATGCACTAATCCAGTTCCTTTTTCCCTGCCTCATAAAATTCCGTCCAAAAAAAAGAAAAAACACCTAAAAAAAGGTAAAGCACCATTTTTTCCATTTTTGTTTGCTGGAGCCTGAAGCACAGAATATATAACTCTCCTCTTCACCTCCTCAGGTTCTCTCAGCCTTCATTTCCCTTTCTCTTTCATCCCATCTGTCCTCTCTTCCATCTGCTTTCCCGACTCGTTTCCTCTCCGTCTGCTTTTGTCCTCTGTACCGTTTCCTATCCTTGCGAGATGCAGGCGCCATCGTAGGAACCTGATCAGCACTATATCAGCTCCCTCTCACATCGAGTGAAAAAAACGCGCACATACACAGACTCAATGCCTTATTTCAGCACTCCCCCTCGCTTTTCCTCACCTTACAAAAAAGACATGCACTGTAGGAAAGGTCACATAATTAGCACACTAGCTAACGGCGAAACACTTTTAATACACACACACACACACACTCAAAGATAGACTTGACTCAGGGTTGTAACGTATCTCTGGATCCACAAGTTTATGTGATTGGAAAACACAGATCCTCATTTTTTTTATCTCCCTTAGCACGGAGAGCTGAGCTAATCTGTCCCCGTTTCCCTTTCTTAAACGTTTTCTCTTCTTGCTGAGCTCCTTGTTTCTCCTTTACGCGGGTTGAGGGATATTTTGTGCTTACTGACTTTCTGCTGAGATCTAAGGCAGCGTTTCTGTGCCGTGGTCTCCCGTCGTGAACCGCAGCCCCTCTCATTGTGAACAATTTCCCAACCGTGACTCGCCCAGAATCACATCCATCCATGCCCTGACTCCACAGCTCCACGCTTAATATCTCGCCAGCTGTTTTGATGGCGCGCACCGCCTCTAAAAGAGCTCCATTTTACATAAACAGTGGATGAATGGGAGTCATTAGCCATGCTAAGCTAATGGAGGAGAACTCATCCTGTCCTCTGCTGCGTTAATAGCCCGGGCGTCTCTCACAGAGAGAGGGCCAGAGTCTCTCTCAAGACCCATACTGCTTAATGAACTATAACCCCCTGCGCCTCAGAAAACACAAAGCTCTTTGGATTAGTGTGCATCTCAGCAGCTATGGAAACTTGCTGGTTTTGTGTTCAATCCTAGGTTTTCATATGCCACACAGGAAGTGCACGTATGTTGTCCGGCATGTTGCGATGAAAGGCTACATCAACTGGAGAGTATTGTGTTCTACTTTATATAACAAATTGTTTTGGTCCTGGATGCTGATCGGTCAGTATGGCAATCCAAGCGTGCTAAAACACACAATATAATGGCTGTTAAGAAGCTAAACAGCTAGTTAATGTGTATATGACTGCGGAGCACCCATAGAAGCACACAGACTGCTGATCTTACATTAAGGACTATATCTTCAAGGATGCCACCTAATAAAATGGCATATACAATACAATAATGATATAAAAAAGCTTAGATATGAACAAGTATATAACGTACATAAGGAGCCCTTTTTGAGTGGAAGTCAATGGAGAAAATAAATTTGTGTTTTACACACACACACACACACACACACACACACAAACACAATATGTACGGGTTTAATCTTCTATGCGTGTATCTTATTTGTATCTCAGTTAATTTATGAACAAACTTCCTTTATAGTTTATAATATAAAGGGAAAGAAATTACTATGCAAATGATAGTTGATGTTATGAAATAAATACATGATTTGAATAAAAATATATTATTATATGTGTGTTATGTTAGTATTATTTAGATACTATTATTGCATTTAATATTATTCTGAATTAGCTTTTTATGTTTTAGTAATTTATTTAGTAGTTTTTGAATATGTATTTAATATTCATTATGTATTTAGCATTAATTAATGCAAATGTTAGTCATTTTAGTTCTCCAATTTATTTTATTTTTAGGTTTTGTTGTCAGGTTTTTCATTCATTATTCTTGTTTTATTTCAGATATATTTGAATAAACAAACAAACAAACAAACACTGTGTCAGTCAAATTGGACAAATGTTACACTGGATCACAAAACCAGTCATAAGAGTAAATTTTTAAAAATTTAGGTTAAAATATCATCTGATAGCTGAATAAATAAGCTTTCCATTGCTGTATGGTTTATTAGGATCGGACAATATTTGGCTGGGATTAGAAAATATGATTAAAAAATCGAAATATTGAGAAAATCACCTTTAAAGTTGTCCAAATAAAGTTCTTACCAATGCTAATTATTAATCAAAAATTAAGTTTTAATATATACACATTAAGTACAGTACAGTAGGATTCACAGAAGGAAATTGTAAGAAAAATCTATAATTTTGATCCATACCGTGTATTTTTGGCTAATGCTACAAATGTACCCCACTGGTTTTATGGTCCAGGGTCACAAATAGTTGACAATAAAACCAGTTTGACTCTATTGTGCCTGGCCTGTGGTTCTGTACCTGCTGGGTAATGGAGGCCAGAGAGAAGAGATGCTGCTCTAAACGTTCTCATCCTCATTGTATCTGTGTTGTGAGTCTATAAAGAAGCTGTCGCTCTTCATTAGTGCTCGTTTGACTGTAGAAGACCTTCTCTGTCCCTGTCTCTATCATGTCCTGACACTCTCTCAGGCTGCAACAGGAATAAGGGATACCTGAGTCACACAGCCCCCAACCCCCCCCCCCCCCCCCCCCCGTCCAACAACAGAGAAGATTAAAACAAAAAAGAGATTGACGTATGAAGAATGAAGTATCTCACAATAAATACCCTCATTTTAGGTTATATAGCATGAGTAAAAACAAACCACACAACGTTACGTATTACCTTCAGTAATGTGTGTGTCAGCATCACTCTAAATGAATTTCAAGAGTCCTCTCATTCACATGAACTATTTTCCATCAGCGCAAAGGAGATTTATAGCTTAAAGTCATTGTTAACGGAGAGAGAGTGAGAGAGACGGATATTCATAGAAAGAAAGGCCTGAAGAAAGAGTGGACAGACAGGCAGAGAGAGATTTTGCTCTTTGTCAGACACACTTAAAGGGATTTGGAATCTGGAATGATGAGGCAAACCCATCTCAACCACTGACTGCTCTGAGACACTTAACACACACAAATATGCTCAAGCAAATCTCTGATCCATGGCGTGTGCATTCAAGCTGTGCGTGTATTCAAAATATTTAATATACTTGCTGCATGATGGCCAGAATGAAGCTGATATGAATTCAAATGAAAATTCATAAAGCAGCTTTATGCTCCTTAGAGAGGATCTTAGTGAAGAACAAACCGCTGAGTGCAGTTATTGTATTATGACTGATCATGTATGAAGTACAACTCGTACAATAACACTTTTGTTCAGAAATGCATAAGTAATCTCACCCATACATGCACAAAGAAAAATGTGCACACAGACGTTTCTTGTTTTTACACCAGAATAGCAACAATATACATTTTTTATGTATTATATATGAATAATATGTATTCTGATTTATTCATTTAGCAGACACTTTTATCCAAAGCGACTTACAAACATTTTTGAAGAAGTGTAGCATTACATCACTTGCTCACCAGTGGATTCTCTGCAGTGAATGGGTGCCGTTAGAATAAAAGTCCATTCAGCTGATAAAAACGTCACTATAAATCTTTGGTAGGTTAGATAAATATTGAATTTAACATGGATGAAAATAAAGCTGTAATTGATAAACTAACATTCTTTACAATAAAGCTCCGATATCGTAATTTTTAACATTTATAACTTTAAACTATACGTTCATATGAACGCAGAGTACTTCAATCCTTGTTTTTATTCCTGTGAAAAATATAGCACTACTCTGACCAAGATTTAAGGTTAATTCTCACATTGAAAAATCCACTAACATATTTGTTTATGACCGTTTCGAAATGTTTTCACTTTTAAACAATGATTAATTTGTGCTTATTTCTCTACGGATTCAGATGAGGCAACTTTTTTACTGAAGAAAGCAATATCATGGATATAGGACTCTCTTTTTTAGCTGGAAGCAACAGTTTGAATAAAAACACTGAATTAGTTTTAGCACAAAAATACAACTTTTAATTCTGCAAGAATTTATGGACTCGATTATTGTGATGATTTTATGTTTATCAGTTGAACCCTCCTTGTGTTGGCACCCATTCACTGCAGAGGATCAACAGGAGGGTAAAAACTCAACTACTCAAATTTGTATGGCCTGAGAGTGAGATGATTCTCTGGAAGAGAGAGACAGTTGACCGGAAGAAAACAAAAATATATTTTTGAGGGATTTCCATAATAAGCAACACAGTTTCTTTTTATGATTCTGCACTGTTACTGTTGAGGGCAATATTACACAACACTACATGCTACAAAACATAAACACAAATGCATGCAAAGGAACAAATGCATGCATGCATATAGAGAAGTCAATGACTCCAACAAATGATGCACTCTCCCAAGCGTATGTGATATATGTGTACACAATCCAGTGCCACATACAGTAAGAGAATCAGATTACTGCCTCTCTCACTCTTTCTATCTCTCTCTCTCTTGACGAAGATGGCTGGGGAATAATCCCATTAGTGCGATACTATGGGCTGCTGAGCATCCTTTTTCTACTGCAATTACAAACCGCCAGAGACACGCGAGAGCCCATTGCTTTCACAGCTTGTCCCATCCATCATCTGTTTAGTTCTTCAGCGAGGCCCACCGCTTCCAGCTTTGTTTGGGTTAGCACGGCCCTTCTCACTGTGCCATAAGCGAGAATGAGTCTACCTTTATACAATCTATTTGCCATACATGAGTGATTATGTATGCTGAGAAAATGAGGAGATGGATCGGGATTTTAAAGCACATTGAGCTGTTAACACATAAATTGAACTTCAAGTTGAAGTGCATAATTTTTAAATACTTTCTTCTATCCGTTTTTTTATACACAGACACCAGTAAAAGAAAGCTGTTCATAAGCTGATTTCCCTGAAATGTGTAAATACTCTGACTTGACTGGCGCTATCAAAACTTTTAAATTCTATTTGAGTATTGCAAGCTTGACACGGCAACACTGTCTCAACCAATGGCTTGAATTGGGGGCAGGGCTACGTGTATGGTGGTCAACCAAGGACAGATGGAAACAGTATTCGAGAAACAAATTTAACAGTAATTATTTTTCCAACGAGTTAATGCAAGTAGTTTAAATTAAATTAAATTTAAAAATTACATTTATGCATTTAGCAGACGCTTTTCTCCAAAGCAACTTACAGTGCATTCAGGCTATACATTTTTACATATCATATCATCAGTGTTGGGGGTAACGCATTACAAGTAACTCGAGTTACGTAATCAGATTACTTTTTTCAAGTAACTAGTAAAGTAACGCATTACTTTTTAATTTACAAGAAAATATCTGAGTTACTTTTTCAAAAAAGTAACGTCAGTTTCTTTGTTTTTCCATTTATTGACTGACAAGTCTCCAGTCCCCATACTGAGAGAAATAGACTAAATGTGAATGTGTATTAATTCATTCTACTCACAAAATAATTTAGAATTAGTATTCTTCAAAATGAATGAAAACAGTGAAATACAAACTTAAAATATGACACAAACCTGCAATAATTAAATGTTAAATAACACAAATGTATCTAATCCCATTTTATTAACTTTGCTGCTGTCCTTTGATGATCCAGTTCAACCATACTAATAAGCAAAAATGACTTTAGATAAACTAACAATTGTGCTTCATTGTTTTTTTTATTGCTGAAGAGTGTTGAATCTTCTCCTGTGTGCTACTGTACTGACGTGAATTTACTTTTCCTTCAGCCTGAGGTTTATTCTTTACACTTTTTGGTGTGAAAGGGCTTTTACATTTGCTATAAATAGAACTTCTTACATTAAAAACAATCAAGCCCTGCTCATATTTAAAAAGTAACGCAAAAGTAACGTAATGCATTACTTTCCATAAAAACTAACTAAGTAATGTAATTAGTTACTTTTTTGGGGAGTAATGCAATATTGTAATGCATTACTTTTAAAAGTAACTTTCCCCAACATTGCATATCATGTGTTCCCGGGGAATCGAAACCCCAACCTTGCGCTTTATAACGCAGTGCTCTACCAATTGAGCTACAGAAACACTAAATAGTTAGAACTAATGTATGTGTCCCTGCGGGTTTATGTGTTTGGGAATAATTTTAGTGTAAAAATTAGTTACAAAAATAAGAAACTAAGAAAATGTTATTCGTATAACATGTCATTCATATTTCATGACTTTAACTTTTCTTAAGATTACATAAATTATTACTATCACCAAATATCTACTACTTATTATATATATACTATATATATATATATATATATATATATATATATATATATATATATATATAGGGGTGTCAACAATAATCGATTCGGCAATGCATCGCGATGCGGGGCATGAACGATTCAGCATCGATGCGGCAAAGTGCCATAATCGATTATGTCACTGTTTATTTTCTGGCGGACAAAAAAGTTGTGAAGTTTAAATACTTCCGGTTCCGGGAGAATAACAACAACAACAAGCAAGATGGCTGAGGCGGAGGGAGATGACCGTGATAGACGGATTATAAAAAACGTGCCCAAAGCTTGGAAAGCGGACATCTGGGCACATTTCGGATTTTATGAAGTGAATGGGAAACTAGACACGTCTTACGCGGTGTGTAAAAATTTGCCACACTAAAATTAAGCACGTTGGCAATACAACTAACTTCACGAACCATGTTGATCATTGGTATCCTGATCAACATTGCCACACAACTTCCAGAGAACAAAGAGGATCACACGATCGGTGGCATGTTTTATAGCGAAGGATCTACGACCCTATTCTGTGGTAGAAAATGTGGGGTTTTGCCACATGCTGGAAACAATTGAGCCCCGGTATAAGCTACCGATTGTATGCAGCTGATGTGATGGTAGGATCAGGGGGCAGGCATATATAATTGTCATTGTCATATAGCTGCTAAGCTGCTGTTTTGTTGAGAATAGTTTTCACTTTACTTAACTACTTGAAAAAAGTTTCACAGTAATAAGTGGTTACTGTGTGTTGTTGCACTGAATATTTTTATTCCTGGGTGGTTGTTGTTAAAATAGTGTTACTTATTATTTTAATATTTGCACAGGACTTCAGGAAGTGTCCTGTCTTAGAGCTGCTATTTTACTATGTGTAAAAAAAAAAGAAAAAAAAAGTACTTGATTGTTTTCATTTTCAGGTATGAAAATGCCATATCCAATACCCTGTACCATTTAATTTGATTTAATTACATTTTATTTAATTACATTTTATTTTATTTTATTACATTTTTATTTAACTTTTATGTCAAAGATACAGGAGACACATTGCAGCCAATAAAATCTGTTGTTTAATATCTGCTTGTATTGCCTCATGACTGATGAAAAATTTGCCTTGTGTGCAGTAGAATTTTGATGCATCGCAATGCATCGTAGAATCGAATTGAATCGAATCGTTACCTGGTGAATCGTAATCGAATCGAATCGTGAGGGCAGTGCCAATGCACACCCCTATATATATATATACTTTTTTTCTTATATTTTATATATATATATATATATGTATATGAATTAATGATTTAAAAGCTGATTATAAATATTAAAAAAGTACAAATGACAAAATCACATAAAAGTGTTATTGATTTTTTTATTAATAAATAAATAATTAAGATTAAAATAAATAAATAAATATATATAAAGCAGCTAATATATATATATATATATATATATATATATATATATATATATATATATATTAATAATAAATAATATAATATATAAATAATTATTTACAAATCAAACAGCAAACAAACAAAAAAAAAAAACAGGTTGGAAAATACAAGAAAAACTAAATTGACTGTTAATGTGAGTTAATGTACATTTAAATATTTATATTTCATTACTTTTTTTATCAACTTCCTTATTCATATTTGAATATACAGCACATCAGCTACTGATCCGCTAAGCATTTTTGTTATCTATTTATTAATTAAAGCACTTTTAAAACGTTTCCAGACCATAATATACCTTTGCATAATTGCAAGACGCTGAAATTAAACAAAAAGTAAAACTCTCTGCAATTACTGGATCCTACTTTCCACTCAGAGCACCAGCGTGTGCAGCCGTGCACAATATAAGTCCAGATCAAATTGGCACGACATAATTTGACAGAAATGTTTTCGTTAACGAACACTCTTAAGCACTCGCGCAGACATACAAACACATCGGCGGTGTGTGAGCGTGTGTGAGAGAGGTGGGTGACATTGAGAGGTGCAAGACTGCAGTGCTGATGAGATGGGACGTGATATGCCCTCACCAGCGGTGGCACTTTAATTAAAACCCCCAGCCACAGCTACACTACATCGTTACAGAGAGAAGAGATAGAGACAACAATAACGCTCGGAAGAAACGGTGAGAGGCTCCGTATACCCTCTCTCTAATCAGGCAGACGAGGACGAGGTCATTGTGTTCACAGTCCACATGAGTTTGAGCACACCTTTCACTTCCTGTTCTCATAGAGACTGCAGTTCTGATCCAGGTAATGAACAGCTGGTGGCTCGGCTTGTTAGGCTGGAAAGGATGCCGATGGTTGACGACACCTTGTCTAGGGTTATGAATCATTATTTAAAGAAGAGGTTGGAGCTTTGGCCCAGTGGTTGGCCAATATGTTCCAGCTTTGGTGCTCACGTGGGAAACGGAGGTTCGGGTCTTGCATATATCGTTTAAGGGGTCAGACAGACAAAAAGTTTGACTGCAACTGTGTCATTACATCCTGTTTGGCAATACCATTGATAACGTCCTTGCTTGGAAACCAGCACACGTGTCCCGCAGGAACCGGGGGGACTCAGCGGACCGCCGCACCCCATGTGTCTGTCATGTATTTTGGGGAGAAATTCAAATTCAATCACGGCGACAATGTCCGTCAAATTTCTCCCAGTCCCCTTGCTAAATCCCACCACATCCTAAAAACCCACATTCTGGAGGAAAAAAAGGAAGTAGACAGGAGTAGAGGGAGCGTTGAAGGGAACGAGAATAACTTCCACTCAGTTAAAGTCTGGCTAAGTAAAAACTCCCTTTAGATTACAGAAATAAAGAAAGCTCCCTATTTGTTTATGGACCTCGATAAAATGACACATAGTCAATGCTCTTTCGTCTTAAAAGCTCCCGAGTGACTCCATCTCGGTTTGATATATTACAACTGTTTATATTTACTGCGTATCACAAGATTTGATATGTGAAGACAATATTGAAATATTTAAATGTCTCTGTAGGTTTCACATGCATATTCAACTGAACAAAATGACTGGGATAAAAAAAAAAAAAAGTGCAAGACAAGACAGCTTAAATGGTACCACTATAGAGTACGGTTATAATGTGTTAACCCAATGTTTTACATGCACTAACAATGAACAATAACGATAAAGCTCAACTTGAACTTGACTTAAACAATACTGTTAAAGCATTTGTAAATCTTTTTTAAACATTGACATATGTTAATGCATTATGTACAATTACGATAAAAAAATATATATACTAATGTAGAAATATTGAAAAGACAAAATACTTCAACTTAAATGTTTTTATTTGATTTAGTTGTCAAGGTATATTTTTATGTTAAAGTTTATCATCTAACATTTATATTTTATTTTGTATTAGCTTTATTTCAATTAATGGAAATCACGTTTAACAGTTCTAAACAGTTGAAACAGCAAAACATGATACTACACATAAATATATAGCATTAACTAATATTATCAAATGTGGAAATTCTTCACAATAATAAGTCTACATTTGTCTGCATATGTTAATATAGTACACAACTATTATTTTATCCACACCAAATTTGAAAGCATGTATTACTTGTGTATTTGTGTATACACACACACACACACACACACGCACACATACACACTATTTATCATTGGTAATTAATTTTAGTTCACAATACATTAATGCTATTTTATAAAACTATAAATGTTCAAAAACTATTTGTAGTAATTGGCATTGATATAGAATAATACATACTGTATGATTTATACCTAATTTAACCTTAGCCTGTTGTGAAGTGTTACCATAACTGCTGGTTTATTGTTATTTCACAATACCTAATTCAATAACTAATGTAATTTACAGAACCCGATCATAAATAGTCTTGTAGCCTATAGTCCTGTGTATTTGGTTTGATCTTCTGGCACCTGTTAGATCATTTTCCTTCCTTCCTGAACCTCTGCATCAATTATTCAATCTGACAGCACACATAGTGACACCTAACCCATTTTTTCCCCTACTATCCTTTGAATTCCCATTCAAGTCTGTTTGTGGTTTAGGAAAACATACTAGAGAGAAAACACACTTCCATCACCTATATGACAGAAACTGGGGAAACATGATAAACCAGAACAGACTTTCCTCATCCTTCAAACACAGCATGATGGGTTCTCTGTGGTTGCTTGTCAGTCTTAAAGGACACACACACACATTTTACAATCAGTCCCACACATAAACCCGCAGGGACACAAACAGCTAGGGAGAATGAAAAAAAAAACAGAAAGCAAGAAAATGAAGAAGAGATGTGATAATGATATGTACTTGGCAAAGAATGAAAGGGGAAAAGAAATGGGATCAATGCTTTAGCCCGGTGGGGTGTTGGTGGGAGGCCGTATCATGAATGATAGAGTGATGGGTGGTGGAGGAAGGACGAAAGGCCAGAGTTCATCTAAATTGTGGGGAGATTGGAGCAAGCAAAGAAAAACTGAGCGCAGAAGCCAAGCACGGCCAATGAGTGACGGGGTCTAATAAGACGTGTGACCTATCGATCGCCCGCAGAGAGAGAAAACAGCAAAGCCTGATGGGCTTCCTGCCGCCACAGACACAGAGCAGGATCACAATAACTTACAAAGCGCACACAGACACCGCACACCAAACTGTCACAAACACATCCATTTCCTGACAGCGCTCCGCTAACAAAGACAACCGAACAGAGCGGCCAATTTCGGCTAATGCAGAGAGCCAGAAAAAGAAGTCTTTTGTTAGAGGTGCTTTACTTTGACAAGAAAAGCCTTGAGCCAACTGACAGATCTCACACGAGCAGACGATAGTCTGGGATTGCAAGGTGAAGATGGAAAGGCTTCATCTAAGCTTTATCTGTAAGCTAAGCTGTATATCTCATGTCTGCCCTTGTGCTGTAAAGGCATTCAGCATGAGGAATAGTAACATTACGCTGATCAAATAACAGTCTAGAGCTGCTTGGTTAAACTGGTGACCAACATTATTTGAACAATTCCTGAAACTTGGTATTACGAGCACTTCCTGTGTATATTTGCCTCTTTAACATGAATTGCTTTATGTATTCCCCAACTCTAAGTCACTTTGGATAAAAGTGTCTGCTAAATGAATAAATGTAAATGTATGTTCCTCTACTATATACAGGGAAAAAACTGTAAAAGATCTAACCAGACAATTGATGTCATTTTACAGTAAAATGTTGTTAATTGTAGGATGATCAGCGTATAATTAACAGTCAAAAACTGTAAACTGATATTCCCAGATTTCCTTGTGTTACACTCCACATTTGCAAGTGTTTTGTTTAAATTATTCTTATTCTTGATAGTTTATGATATCGGTTATGTACATTAGGTTGTTTTTGTTATCAGTTATGTACACTAGGGGGTTTTATGTTACATCTTCTGTTGTTTAATGAATTTGCATTATTTAAGTGTGATGTTTGATGGTGTTTTGGATTTGCATGAATGACTCTGTGCACGCTCTGTATACATCAGCTTGAGGAAGAGTTAGTTGTGATTACCTTTGATTCTTCATGTGGCTTTCTCTTTTTCCACCTGCTTTATTATGGTGGGGGTCACTTTATGTTAAAGGTACAAAACAGATTATACAGTAGCTGCAGTGTGCCTAGTTGAATTGGTTTGCATAAATATATTTATTTTGTATTTTTTTGTAAATTACAGTTTATTCTGTTAGTGTGTTTTATTTATTTTTTCTTCTTCTTCTTTACAAAATGATTCCACCAACCACAGCTCCCTAAATAATTTTGTAAATTCTATGGAATTGTTTTTACTATGCAAATAGCTATATTACTGTACATGCTATATATAATGGTATATGTATTACAATTTTGTAATGTGTTTCTTAAATTTGTGCATAAAATATCTACAACAAATGAAAGGTTTAGTTCAACCAAAAATGAAAATGATGTCATTAATAACTCACCCTCATGTCACCCTCATGCCAAACCCGTAATATCTCTATCTTTACAACACAGTTTAAGATATTTTAGATTTAGCCCGAGAGCTTTCTGACCCTCTGTTGAAAATGTATATACGGTATAAAATGTATGTCCATGTCCAGAAAGGTAAGAAAAACATCTTCAAAGTAGTCCATGTGACATCAGAGGGTCCGTTACAATATGTTAAAGCATCGAAAATACATTTTGGTCCAAAAATAACCAAAATTAAGACTTTATTCAGCATTGTCTTCTCTTCTGGGTCTGTTGTAAGTGTGTTCATGATGCTGCTGATGTGTTTTCTGGTGTCCCCAATTACAAAGATAACACGTCAGCAGCGTCACTGCAGTGTTGTGATCAGACAAATATAAATAGTTTAACAATGATTATAAAAATATATTGATATTACTCATATAATAATAAATGATGTAATTATAAATTATAATTACTATATATATAATTTCTAAATAGTAAATGTATAATATTAAATATAACAAATATTATAATATAATTTATGAAAAAAATATAAATAATAAAAATGAAATAATTTATGAACATAAAATCATAAAATCATAGTTCAACGAAGAGATTATTTCTACAGTATATATATATATATATATATATATATATATATATATATATATATATATATATATATATAAATTGATTCGTAATATGCAATCGCTAAGAACTTCATTTGGACAACTTTAAAGGTGATTTTCTCAGTATTTCAATTTTTTTTGCACCCTCAGATTCCAGATATTCAAATAGTAGTATCTCAACCAAATATTGTCATATCCTAACAATCAAACATAAAAGGAAAGCTTATTTATTTAGCTTTCAGATGATGTATGAATCTTAACCTTGGCCATTTGACCCTTATGACTCTTATGCCATTGAATTTCTTTATATCTTATATCAACTGAGCCTCAGCCAACATATATAAAGTAAGAACATCCCACATCGGACTCTGTGTAACACATATCTGGGCAAAAATCAGAGCACATATATTACGAGACTACACTTTATTTCCCTGTGGGCCAGACAGGTTAATGGCTTTCCTTAAGGAAGATGATTCCTAAAGCACATATGTGCACACACACCCAACACACCTCCAAAATGCAGATTTTCCACTTGCACCTCATTAAGCTCTTCTTATTTAGAGTAAAGATCGTTTTTCAATGTCGCTCATGGCTACACCGTCTGAGAGGGAACAAACACTCCAAGATGACTGCACACTCTCACAGTGCCAACACCCTACGAGAAATCTAGAACAGACCTGGCACGCCGCGCTCCACCACGAGGTGCCGGGCTCCGGGCAGCACTGACCCCGTGGCCCCCCTGCTACGGCGGGAGCCACTCAACAGCCCTTTAGAGCCAACGTGCACCTGCGGCTACTTACTGTTTAATCTCTGTAAAATACCCAGGAGCTTTAGAACACTGCTGAGCGAGGGAGAAACTGCATGTGTGTGTGTGTGTGTGAGAGAGATTCCCGTAGACAGTCAGTCTATGTTGGCCAGCTCTCTGATTGATTAAGGCTGGGATGTCTAAACCTAGTTTCACGTCTAAAGAGATTGATGTTGGCTGCCCTTGATGGGCTATGATCGAAAGCACACCTCTAACAGATGTGGGGCAATTAGCCCATAAGAACCCGGCGGAAGAGGAGGAGGGACGGGAAAATCGATGAATGAATGACAGTTGGACGGTGCGTGAGCAAAATATTTGTTCGTTTAGTGTTTAACGCCGGGCGTAAACAAGCTCGCAAATGTACACTGTTGGGAAAGTGTACTGTAATGTAATGCTGAATGATAGATAACATGCAGTCTTTGAGAAAGGGACGGCACTTGTCCCAATGCCAGCGATAACTGCTTCGTTTATGGCTCCATGGCTGCCTAATGAATTATTGAGAGAGTGCTTGGTATTCAGCAAAAGGAGCTGGCAAGGGAATCAGTGTCAACTCTCTCTCTCTCTATTTGTCTTTCGCTCTCTTGCTTTATAACACATAGCTCACTAACTCCCCCCTCCATTTAATATTCAAATTAGAGCGATTTGCATTGATGCTGTAATCTGTTAGTGCCAAAAACGCCATTAATAAGTCCTGATGGCCGACGGCCTAGAAAACAGTCACCGGCCCCCATTTTGCTCCGGTCTGGACATGAAAATCACATCACTCTCTCCTCTTTTCCTGCATGTGATGGATGGATGGCCGAGCTGAGCCGAGCCGATGTCAGCCTGCTTCTCTGACACCTGTCATACCACACCACATGTGCTGCAGCTAATGGTGTGCTTCCATACGGAAAAGTCCGCAGTGGGATAACAAGCAGGCCTGAAAGGAGAAGTTGCTGTCTCTCTCTATATCTCACTATAATCACTGTCTCTCTCCCGGGTGAGACAAGGGCAGGGATGGGGTTCTACAGCAGACGTGCAGATGAAGTCATTTAGATGAGATCGCTGTCATGTATGTGAGAGAGGGGACGCAGGCAGCTGGGAGTGTCGGACTGGAAATGCAGGTCATCAGTTTGTGGCATTGCACTCTAAATGGCATTTGTGTGGAAGGACATGTTAATCTCAGGGTTGTTCCAAGTGAAAGTGAGCTGAAGCACTTTGAAGAGCCGCTAGTGTAGTGCACAAACAGAAAGAAGTTGTGGTGTTTCTGAAAATTAAATCTGTACTTTTTCCCAACAAAACAAAATGTGCCATAAAAGCTTTCAATAATCTTTCAGATTTCTTTCAATTAAACAAAATAAATAAGACTGATGGAGGAAAAAGAAAAAAAAAAAACACCTTGCCTCAGGGCCTCTGTAGACTGAAAGCTGCTGGGAAATCTCTGCAACATGGGTCAAGATGGCGGAAAAATAAAATAGTCAGGGGATGCAAAGACAGAGGGATGAGTTAGTAGCTGTGCAGCCAAAAAAAAAAAAAAACATGCCAAATCAAATGATAAATGACACGCTATTTTGGTGGCAGGATTTATGCTATTAGTGGCCGCAATTATTCTGTGTTTTTAGGAGAGGGAGAGATACACAGAAATGCACTATAGCGAGGGAGAAACTGACACAGCAGGACCATCACTCCCTGTAGGTTTAAATGCATGCACCTCGCTTTTTAAGTGGCGATAAATTATACATGAGGACTGCGAAGATAATAATTATTAACATTCCCAGTGCAGGGGGGAAAAAAAGTAAGCGGAAAAATAGCCGCAAATACAGTATTTAAAACGCTCAGACAATGGTATAAACACAATTAGTAATTAACTAAAAAACAAATCAGTGTTACAATCAATATCGATATAGTGTATGCAGTGTATATAGTGCATACACACACACACACACACTGTATTTTAAACTTTCTACTCAAATAATTATTTTTTAAAAAGGAATACATTTCCACAAAATATTAAGAAGCACAACTATTATCAATATAGGTAATAATCAGAAATGTTTCTTGAGCAGCGAATCATCATATTAGAATGATTTCTGAAGGATCATGTGACACTGAAGACTAGAGTAGACTAGAGTTTTAATTATGTGATAATATTTTGCAATATTAGATTTTTTTTTATTATTATTATTTCTGACCAAATAAATTCAGCCTTTGTGAACTTAAACTACACATACATTAAAATCCCAACTTTAAGATTTCAAATTACACCAGTTTTTAAATCCTAAATGAATAGTATTTATTTATTTATCAACTGCTGATTTAGTCTCGTCTTCAGACAGCACACTGCCTAATGAATACTGCACACAAAAATGGCCAGCGCGCCCAGAAATCACCAGTTCCAATCTGATTGGCATACAAGTATTTTTATCAGTCAGCCTGGAAACAAAATTGTGTTAACAAGCTACTGGGTTAATACAATGAGTACTTTTGAAGAAGAACCAATCAAGCCAAACTGTGAAAAGGCCCATTCAGAAGAGAAATAGAGAGAGAGAGAGAGAACTCTCCATCTCACCTGTCTAATTGTGATTAATACAGATTACTGAGCCACACATGGGACATTTGCATTCACTGCACATAACCGAGGGGAGGAAATCGGAGAACGAGCGCAGGAGATGAGGATGTATCAGTGACCTCCATTCTAAGCAAGGTCATGTAAATGAAGGCTTTAACTGACAGAGAGATGCAGACTCTGAGCTGAGGGGAATGTTTGATGTGGCTTGTGTCATTCAGAGGAGACTCACACGATCATTCCCCTCGGATGGGCTCTGTCTCAAGGTCACTGTGTTTATATGCTGCTAAATAATGGAATGTGTTCAAAGTTCGATTCGAGTCAACACAGACGTGCTTCTTCCTCACAGGACTCTGAGACTCAAACACACGCAGGAGCACAAACGCTTTAGAGGTAAAACCGTCTCAGTCTTTGAAATATGTTCTGAGCTTTATATGCTTTGGTCTGCTGGTTTTCAATGAAGGCTCACCTGCACTCTCATCCTACGGACGAGCAAAAAACAAAGCAATGAAGATAGTGGTGATCTTCATCTACTTTGGTGTGTGTTCTTCTTTCAGACAAAGAAAATCTCTCTTTTCAATGAGATGGACCCGATTAATCAATATGTGCCATGCCCATTGCCCACCATCAATCTTCATCGGTTTCTCTCAAGAAACAAAGAGAGACAAAAAAAAAAAGATCCAGAGAAAGAGAGAAACCATCCCACCATTGAAGACCTACATGAGTCCTGTCATTTAACTTTAATTGATTCAAATTATCATACTAATACAATTAGTTGACCTTGGTTTATATATATATATACTTAACAATGGAACATTAATTCACTCCTATATTCTCTTTTAAAATACTGCTGAAGAAAAGCTTACAAAAAAGTAACACCAGCTATACTAAAATGACATTAAATGGTAATATGTTTAGAGGTAGATTAAACCAGATCACAACACATTCCAATGATTTCATCATATCATGGGCTGTCGAAACCGAATCATAAAGTAAAATGTGTTGCTATCTGGTCTTAAAACCCCAGCATACTGCGGCGGGATACAAATCCACCGTGACCAATAAAAAGCCGGAAACCACAAATACAAATGACTCCGGAATGAGCACAGAAAATAACGACAGCCACAAGAAAACACATTTGTACAAATAAAAATGAGACCAAACTGCATTTCCTGACTGAATGCATAAAATATGAAGAAATTCATAAATGCTAATCAATAAAATTTCACAGATACACCTTCAATCTGACAGTATGCAAAACCACCAATCTGTCTGATCCCTAAAGGATGGAAAATTATTCAACTTTTATTATATTAGAGGAACACAAGTGCAAGAAATATGGAAAGAAAATGAAAGAGAAAAGAAGCAAGAAAGGGGAAAAAATGATGTAGGGGGTCTTAAATCAGCTTAAGGTGGTTTGCTAGTCTTAGCTCACAATCCTTCAAAAACCAGCAAAACAGACCAGCCTAACTAACTACCTGCTCTCTCTCTCTCTCTCTCTCAGCAGATCGAGCTACTCTCTTTCTACACTTCACATTTTGAATCATCATAGTATGTATTCACTCGCTAATACTTCATCTCGAACCGCTCTTTATCGCAACAATAGTCTGCTACTGATAAGGTCATGAAAATGTACTATTATTTGCTGTGATAATAGAGAAAAATGAATCTGGAACAGGGAAGAAAAACAGAAAGAGAGGGAGTCTAGTGACAGTCACAAGAATGATATATGTGGTTAAAACTTCAGACTCGTGCATTTAACTGCAGGTTTGTACAAGAGCTTGTTTTTCCTCCGCTATCTGCACAGATAAGAAGCGATGGGAGCTTGCCCTGGGAGGATAGCATGTTTCAGATGTCTACTCCTGCCCATATCTACTTTTTACAGCCGCAGAGTTGCTGGGCTCAGCCTGTGACGAGGCTTGCCGTTATTCTTCCTGTCTGGCTGAAAAATAAAGGTCAATTTCTTGCTAAGCCACTGGTCTGGCCAAAAACCTTGAATGATCGATTTGACTCATTGGCCCATGGAGCTTGCTCTTTAAAACGAGAACGGGTGGGGGGGGTAGCAGTCCTATTATGTCTGGTTCAACAGAGATGCCCAACATGAGATATTCACATGATGTGCAACACTTGAGGATAAGATTCATATAGCTTTTTCCCATGAACAGTTTTGAGAGTATGCATTGGTACATAAAAACATTTCAGAAGGGCATTCAGAGCTGAAAATGGCTTGAATCACATTCCACCCCACACTGTCTAGATTTATGGAAAAGTAGAACACAGCATCCGTGCAGTATGGTTTGTGACTTGTACATCAAATAATTTGCGACAGCTCTTAATACAGTTTCCAACCAAGTTACATGCCACAAAGCCACTTTCATCAGGCATTAAGACACAGTTCACCCAAAAATGTACTCTACCTCAAGTTGTTCCAAAGCTCTATGAGTTCCTTTTTTCATTTACTCGATGTAGATGAGCTTGATTTCACACCCTATGCCCTTAAATGTATAAAATGTCGTTCCATATGCAACAACAAAATCTGAAGCAGAAAGTCTGTGAAAATGTCAGTGTACACCCTTAAGCTGAATTTGGTTTTCAGTTCACATTTTAATGCTTAATCCGGTTCTGTACACACAGCTCATTAATTCTCATAAGTGACATTCACATTCTTCAACCGGATTAACTACAGATTTACATTTTCAAAACTCTACATAGTGTAAACTAGTGTACTCAAGGATGTATTTAAATACAACAGGGATATAAGTCTCTTCTATTCACATGGTGCAAGAAAACCGCAGGGAACGAGAAGTAAGTCTTGACTCATTCATATTGTCAGATAGAAAACAGCCAACAACGAAAAGCCCTGAATAAATCCAAAGGCTTTATATTAATAAGGCCAAAATACTGCAACTCGCATCTGCCTCATTTATTAACTTCATAAATTGGATCGCTTTATGAGCAAAGCCCAAACAACATGCCTAAAGATGCGTGGCAACTCTGTGATACAACACTCCAAGCATATACGAAAAGCAATGACTCTGGTTTAGTTAAAACTGCTTAACATAACCAATCTTTGGTTACTGTAATATAACATGGGTCAGAAATAGTGGATACCAAACATGTGAAGCGCCACAACTTTTATATGATTACCACAAATGTCAGTCATTGCAATTTTGGGAGTGAATTCTGTTGCACATAAAACAATACGATTCACTAATGCCTTTAAATACATTTGTCGCTCCTGAAACATTATGCTGATGAATCATCCACCATTTCTCATGTATTAAAAGATCTAGACTGCAGAAAACGACACCGAGCACACCCTCGTCCTCAGATAAACACCTCAGATTACCTTGAGGACGTGAGATATCACCACAGCCTACTCAAAGAGCTGCCAGACGGATCCACCTGTGTATTAGATGTTTATTCTATTATTTGAGTGTTAGATCAATCTAGCAGTGCCCCTCCAGAGCCGTAGCACTCTCAGGGACGACAGACTCATTATTCACTGGACCGTTGTTGAGGGAGTGGAAAAACACACAAAGGGAAGAGGAAAACTATGGGATGTAGTTGAAAGAACTGGGCCATTTCTGTTATTTCTATGGTTTGTAATTATGTAGGTCATTTTATACCCCAGAGAAAGGAATTTGTAAATTTGACATAATAACACATTTAGCCTCGGTGATGCTACAGAGGAGTTTCTCATCTTGGTTAGCATTGTGCTGATACATCCGAATAAAGCAGCATCTCAGCAGAGAAGTGAAGAACTGGGCCAGGCAGGTGTGTTGAGAAAAAGAAAGAACGAGCAAGGTCTTCTCTCCTTCCCACAGTTCAATGAGTCTCTCTGCCACTAATCAGCTAGGATAAATCAATAAGAGAACGATTAAGCGCAATGTGGAATCAAAATTGATCCTTGCTTTCTTAATAAATGCTCCTGGTCTTATTGTGCACTCTTCATCAGCGCAGATTATTCTACAGTAAAACAAACAAACAAACGTTTGTTTTCATATTCTTTCATAAAAATGTAATAATGCTCTCTGCCACTGAAATAACTGTTCTGCTGATGTAACTAAAGCTGTGTGGGTATGGACAAAAAAATTATATTAGCCAACAGCATCACGGTCCATCGATCACAATTCGATCAAACTCCAATGGATATGATTGAATCCTGAATTATTTCCCACTGAAATGTTCTCTTCCGCTCAGAAATGCAGTACATCACATTACAGAATGACTGAATGTTGCTTTGTGGTGTTTTTAAACATGATGAGTTAGCATAGAGCTCCCAAGCAATGTCTAAAACGTCTTTAAAAAATATATTTATAAAAAATAACCTAAAAAAAAAACAACAGTGTGTGAACTGAACCTGTAATTGGTATTTATTACAAAATATTTAGCTGTTCTGTTGAATTGACTTTTATGGGGGAATCCTCGGGGGGTATCATGGTTTCAAAAAAAAAAAAAAAAAGTATATATATATATATATATATATATATATATATATATATATATATATATATATATATATATATATATATATATATATATATAAAATAATAATAATAATAATAAAAATAAATAAAATGTAATATTGGGAAGCAAAACTGTGCTATGACACATCACATTAAAATTAAATTTCTAAATATATTTGTGTTAAATATATAGTGTTCCTGTAGCTCAATTGGTAGAGCATTGCACTATCAAGCGCAAGGTTGGGGGTTCGATTTCCCGGGACCACGTGATAGGTAAAAATTGACACTAAGTTGCTTTGGATAAAATCTTCTGCTAAATACATACGCTTAATTAATTAATTAATTTATTTAAATTTCAATAGAAAACAATATTTCACAATATTACTGTTTTTACTATTATATAAATGCAGCTTTGGTGAACAGAGATGTATGGAAAAACTAGAGCAGAGCAACATTGCAGTAGTTTGTGACATTAAACATTGTGTAATGGTTGTTAATAAAGTCACCAGCCAAGTGATGTCTCATCCATACGCCAAAGCCGATTTTTACTTTCATTTGACATTTGATGAGAATTAACTTCGGACCGCGATCTCAAGTATTCATTCCCGGGGTAAGTTAAATCTATGAGCGCTTGAGTGTCCCAGGCCCTCTATCATTTCATCCCTCTCCATCCATCCCCCCCATCTCTAACTGAGAAGCTGTATACAGAACTCTGATCACATTCAGCAAAGTAGCAGGATGAAAAAGCGTCAGATTCTGAAAGACTCTTAGAGTACACAGTGCAGGAACTCATTCATCAATTATTCACGACTCGGGCAGAACATTCAGAGCTGGGATATCAAAGCTTCCTCCTGGTGTAAACGTCCCATGCACTTGGAATAAAAGCAGAAATCAGTGCCCGCGGCTCCAGCCCCTATGTTTTCAAACGACAGAAACAGCAGTCGGTAATCAGATATGACACTTGAACCGCTGCAGATCTCCTGCGCGACTTTGAGAGAGTCTACTGCGTGTGACCTCTGGAGGAGAAGTGAGCAGAGGCAGACAGGTGGAGACAGAGCTGCGTGGAGATTGTAGTCGTGTGTTGTGTTTGTCCCTGCAGAATGAACCAAGCCTCAAAAGCAGGACCAGTACTGAAGAGCTCTCAGGAGTATCACTAAAAGCTCTAAAAGTGGACAGAAAAAAGTGCACCGGGAGAGAAGAGCAAATGGAAGGAGTGCAAAAAGTGAAGGATGAAATAACGTCGGGTTTAGGGAAAGGAGAAAACATGGAAGATTATTCATCAAAGAATCCTGAAAAAAAAAAGTATCAAAGGTTCCAAAAACAAATATATATATATATTAAGCAACACACAAGTTTCCAGCACTGATAATAAATCAGAATGTTAGAATGATTTCTGAAGGATCATGTGACACTGAAGACTGGAGTAATGATGGATCTAAGCAAATTTCACAGGTGACCTAATTTGATCTCAAAAAAGTGAGCTGTCACTGAAAGGTGAGGAGTTTGCATCTATGTATGTGATGGCAAACCTTCTTATGATCCTTCTGGAGTCATTCATGCAGATGTTGTACTCAATAAATATTTTATATGATCATCAACGTTGAAAATAGTGCTGTTTTGTTGTTGTTGTTTTTTGAAGTTATATATTAAGATGATTGTCTTGAATGCCATTCATTATAATCAATTTAATGTTTCCTTCTTTAAAAAAAATAAAAAATAAAAAACAGGAGCCAGCAGTTAGTAAAGCATGATGCTGACATCACAAGAAAAGCCAGGCTGCTCTCGGCCAATACAATTCCTCACTTCCAACTTTGAGACTTTGTTTGACTTTGAGATAAGTTGTGTGTAATTAATCCATTGATTAACACCAGTATGGGCACGGTAGTATTTGATTACTCTTTCTTCCAGCATTAATTAGAAAGTGATAGTACGCTGTGCTGAGAGTGATAAATATAGTTATTAAAATTTACAAGCGAAAACTGTGTTTAAGTCCTGATAACCCTTCTTTAAAGCTGGGTCATGAGGAAATCAAATCTAGTATTCCTTCTCATGCATTCAGACTGCATGACAGGCAAATCATAAAATACACGGATTTTAAAAGCCCCTGATTAAATTTTTAATACAACATCAGCTGAGAACAAGCTATGTGGTAAATAAATAGCATCAAAATTTCATGCAAAACAGCAATGCAGGAATGAGCATTTGCAGTGATTTAGGTTTAGAGGTGCTCGGAGGCTCAGTTCGGCATCAGACAGCAGAGCGTAAAAAGCATGTCGAAGTATCCGCTGCCAATTCCACTCCCTGACACACACTCCCTGAATGTGCTAGAACTAAACATCCCTTCAGCACCATTATGCTGTCAAGGCACAGCGTTCGTCTCTACGTGATGGTTTCTTCTCCGATCGCTTGTTTCCGACATGTATTCAAGAGAGAGTGCCAGCGCTAAAACACCATGAGAATTTCATCTCCAGGATTTCCTTCTCCGCCACTAACTAGTCTAACAATGACGGGAAGAAAGTCAGCCTTGATCTACCGGTCTCCTTGGCGTTCTCATTAGCGCTGGAGTTGGTGAAGGCCTGCTGCTGGATCTTTCCATCCCCACACCAGTCGTACTGATTATCCACGAGGCTACAGATTTCTCTCCTCCAGTCCGTCGTTCTAATTACCACCAGTATTTCATGACGGTGGACGAGCGGATGTGTAAACCACTTTCGTTTTCTGGCTCGCAGTCCTCCCTCTGCAAAGAATAATGATGAGACATTCCAAAACATCTACTCTGATTTAAAACTAGCGTGTTGCCTATTTCAGTAAGAGAAGAAATGTTTTCATTGGTTCAGTTTTGATTCAGAGACTTAATTTGACTCTAAAATGATTCTCAATTCAAAATCAATTTTTAGCAGCAGCCGAAATGAATTATCTCAATATTTTATTTATGAATAGTTTATTAATAACTGAATTATTTAAAATTGCAATTATGAATTTTGGTTGAGCAATCTAGAATCGTAATGGAAAGAAAGCATCCTTAAAGGAACAGTTTTGGATAAATTTAGCCTTGCATCACTTGCTCACCAATGGATCCTCAGCAGTGAATGGGTGCCGTCAGAATGAGAGTCCAAACAGCTGATAAAAAGCTACAATAATCCACACAACTAATTATACTCTCCGGTCCATTATTAAATGTCATGAAGTGAAAGCTGCATTTTCATAAGAATCAAATTCATCAAGGTGTTTTAACAACAATATAAGTCCATAATATTTTCTCCAGGTTCCTTTTGTCCTTTCACATAAAAAAAATAAAATAAATCACCAACTTGTTTGTTTAGAACTGTTGGACTTGGACTGTTTCTGCTTGTTCTTGTCCTGTGCATATTTTGTGTTAACTTTTATTTTTATTTTATTTTTTATATTTTTTTTTTACCTGAAGAAAACAATATTATGGATATGTACTTGATGTAGCCTGATGCAATGGTTTTACATTAAACATCTTAATGGTGGATTACTTTGATGTTTTTACCAGCTGTTTGGACTCATTCTGACGGCACCCATTCACTGCCGAGGATCCATTGGTGAGCAAGTGATGCAATATTTTATTTTCTCCAAATCTTTTCTGATTAAGAAACAAACCGATCTAGATCTTGTATGGCCCGAAGGGTGAATTATGTGTGAATTATGAACTATTTTCCTCAAACTCCAGGTCTGACCACACTGTGGTTCCGGCTCTTATGAGATGTTTACATCAAACTGACTAGGTACCCATCACTACTAACATGTCACATTTATCTGGACTGTTAATAGACCACCCCCTGCACTGACGGAGGCCATATATTAGGAACAGACCGAGCTTCATGTGGAGCAAGTAGACAAGCAGAAGTGGATGTGGTAAAACAAACAGGAGAGTTGCTGTCAGAACAGTTTAGTCTTGGCCTCAGATCAATAATCTATTTTCACACAGCCGGTGATGTCCTGTTTGTCTAGCTTACTGCTGTTTTCAGCTGACCCAGATGGAGAGAATGCAAACACGTTCAAATGAGGCTCTCATCAAGTGCTAAAAAAATTATTTACCACAATAGCAATACCTCTGCCTTTGACTTATTTAAGTAAACATGTATTTTCCATTTTGTTTTAGAAGAGCTAAAAGATCACTGACATTTCACAATTTTTTTCCTTTTTGAAATGCTACCCGCTCCCTGATTGTTTCACTGTGTGAGAACCAGAGGCAATAG
Organism: Carassius auratus; assembly: GCF_003368295.1. Lineage (NCBI taxonomy): Eukaryota > Metazoa > Chordata > Actinopteri > Cypriniformes > Cyprinidae > Carassius > Carassius auratus. The sequence continues at coordinate 27,474,251 of NC_039256.1, read as the reverse complement.
AATTTAGATTTCAAATAGCCAGATTCCAGCGAATCCAAATTACTTCCCAGTTGCTGGCTCGACTCTTTTAGAGAGCTTTGTTGTGCGCGTCTGAGATCAATATTTGGAGTTCTCCCATTGCAATCGGCTCTAATTGAGATCCGTAACAAAGCAGCGGCGTCTTCTGATCCCGTCACATTCATTTCCTGTCTCCGTCTGCACAGAGAATTCAAATTACACCTGCTTTCACGTTGCTCTCACCTTCACTGCCGTGTAATTGTTTCAAGAGCAAAGAGAGCACCTTGAGAGCCGAGGGGAGAGAAAGAAATAACTCAACAAACTTTACACCTCTGATTAGCAGCCAAACCGAGGTAACGAGATTTTTCCTTCTGTGAGGTAAATAAATAAAGCTGTGAGGCGCAATAAACTAATCTCATTTGGGTATGATTGACTACTCATGGACAAATACTACCGTATATTATGATTTTTTCCCCCCTGGTATTTCTTGGCACGTATCTAAAAATATAAAATGACATGATGAAATATGTGGTGAAATATTCTCACACATATAATATCAGTTTTCTATTTGAATATATTTAAAATTATTCCTGTGATGTAAAGCTGATTTTGTTTAGCATAATTTCTCCAGTCTTCAGTGTCACATGATCCTTCAGAAATCCTAAAATTCTAATATGCTGCTCAAAAACATTTTATATTATTATCAATGTTGAAAAACAGTTTTTTTGCTGCTTTTTTTTGGAAACTATCATACAGTTTATTTTTAAGGATACATTTTTAAGAGCAATATTTTTGCAACTTTATATGTCTTTACTGTCACTTTGGATAAATTGTAAGCATTCTTGCTAAATGAAAGTATTAATTTATTAATTAAAAAGTATATAAAAATACATTTTTATTCAACCCAAACTTCTGAACGGTAATGTATCTTGTCATTTTGTTCTTAAAATAAATTAAATATATATATATATATATATATATATATATATATATATATAGACAGAACATTTAATCTGAACCTATCAGAGACTTGGAAATTGAACTAAACATCAAAGTAACTGCATAGTGACAATAAAAACCCTCTCAGAATGGTTTAGCATCCATCCATCTGATTAGCAACACCCTGGCACCCACCTGTCACACATGGCAATAACTTTTGTTTGGGAAAGCACCATTCATTTTCTTCAGATATAATACAGTAGGTTATTTCTGGGAAAAAGACAAAGACTTGGCTCAGCATGTAATGTCTCAATCTGACGAGCGCTTTGGAAGCAGGACATCAACCTCTCTCTGAAGCAATCTCCATCCAGACATTCACACAAAATAGTTTGCACCAATTCTGATCTTCTCTCCCTCAGGTTTAATAATGCACTCTCCACAGCCCAGCCTCTTCTCATCAGCCAGAGAAAAAGTGTTTTGGGCGCTGTAATTAACCAGACAAAATCTCTTTCTCTCGAAGGGCTCAGGTGAACGAAAAACATAATGACTAATTACAACATTTGCACAAAGATTGTAGGCACAGTTTTTTTTACAGGATTTCTGCCACATTTGAAAGAAATAAAATCTTTGACAGCATTTGATAAAAAGCCGGTGCACCTTTTGAAGATCAAAAACACTTTCTATAGGTGTAATATCAGAGAGAGCAGTCTATTCCCATGGGGCCATTGAGCATCATCTTCAAACGGACTTCCTAATGACTGTAGAGAGTTCAGTACAGCAAGATACGTCTGTTGTACTGCTGATCAGTAGCAACATGACTAGGCTCTAATGCCTTATCACAGCCTTGCATGGCGCGAGTCGGTGGGGAGGTAAAATGGAGCTTACGTGCAGACGGTTACTCTTGTTTGACGGACTTGTGGCATATATCTATGAGCCCTGAAAACTACGCTCCAGGCGAAAGGCACATGATCACGTATTCAGATGCAGTCTTCACCGGCTGAGAAATAGGACAGGAGAGTGAGCAGGTGTGTGCAGTAGAGACGCTCTGGGCATTAGCATTCTCTCTGTTAGGAAGAGAAGAGAAACAGCGCTATTATGAAGCGATAGCCTGCCAATTACACTAGTTTACATGCTGCACAGCTCATCAATATATCGGGCGGCCATTAGGAGCTTTTCATCATGGCTAAACAGCCATCCACAAAGCGTAAAAACAGACATAAATTTGGTTCCTTTAAATCATGGCGCTTACCGCTGATATGACAGGGCTAAAACCCGGATAAGGACCTTGAACAAGTAATGTGTGTGTCAGATAAACTGTTTCTTCTTTAGATCTAATCAACGATAACACTGATTCTATCAGCCACCCCCTAGGGATGGCAGAAGTGAGATATGACACTAAAAATGGATACGAACCTTCACGACTCTTCATCTTTCACCACAGTTCTTCCATCCCACTCGCACATATACAGTCGACTAACATAGTACATGACCTGTTAGGGCCTGGTTACAATCACAAGAGTCAGGACCGTGGTTAGTTGGCATGGAAACATTGCAGTGCACAAGAGCCCCATTTCTCAGAAAATTTCAAAAAACACTATAACATGCCTTTCCTCCGAGAATTAAACATGCCAGTGGAGAGAATATGGATTCTAAAGGCCAGGCTGATACAAGTTATTGGTTTGTCAAACTTTCATTGTGCAGGTTGAATGTTTTATTAGTCTTTCTAAAGAAGCTTAATGAATTCAAAGGAAGAAAGACTAGTGGATTCAGTTTTAGTTCAGTGATATGGCTAATGGATCATGCTTTGCACCGTAGAAAGACTATTTTCTCTACTTATTCTCTGACAATATAGATGTGTCACTTTGCCTAGTTTCTGCAGCTCTTGAGGTCATACTTCTATAATATTCTCTTTAGATATCCATCTATCCATCCATCCATCCATCCATCCATCCATCCATCGGCTTAAATGGGCACAAATATATTTCATGAAATCACTATAATTAAATTTTCATTCAAAAACATTGCACAAAAACTTTTTTTGGGGGGGAGGGGGGTGAACTACTCCTTTAACAGCATGCCAAGAAAACAAAGACAGAAGACAGGACAGACCGAAAGAGCGATGAAAGGAGGCCCCCGAGTGTAAAATGTTGGGAATGAATATAAAGCGAGTGTCAATTTCTCAACTAATGACTCCTTGATTGCATGAGTGCAGTGTTGAATCTTCAAGGGTTTCGAAACCGCCTCTCAAATCTGAGGGGAAGGCAAATTACAGAGCAGGACATCTCTCAGGCCATTTCTAGCGATGGAACAGACGCTCGAGGGAAATGTAAAAATTGTGCGCGTGTTTCTATCAGTGTGTCTTCGTGGGGGAGAAAGACAACAATCACCGTCCACTTTACTGAGCTTTGCTAACCACTCTAGCACTTCACTAACCTTTTGACTTAGAGGCACCAAAAGAAAATACGCATTTATAGCTTTATCAGGCCACGTCAGACTGAGCCTGAGCTGTTAGAGGTGCCCAACCCGAGTCTAAAGGTCCATCCTCGTGTAAACAGTGTACTCAAGGAAAGGCCTTATCTTGAAGTATGTGTGGGGAAAGAGAGAGAGAGAGAGCAAGAGATGGAAAACGTGAATGAGAGGATGAGAGGAGAGGATGGGAGAAGAGTAATGATGTGGAGGGCAGGCCAGGCTGTGTTTAATGAGACAGAGGGAGAATGATTCATCCCCATCAGCAGACCAGCCTGCGATCGATGGCCACAGTCAGCCCAGAGCGCTAATGCCCCGAGCCTCCGCACTGCACCGCACTCACCCACATATTTACCACCCCGCCTCTTCTTCACTCATTTACTTTACACTAGGAATGCATCTGAGTGTGTTACCATGTATTTGTGTGTGTTCAGGATCGCATGGGGCATACAGTAAAAATAAATATGCAAATAAAACAAATAACAGACATAATATAATTAAATTCAGAATCAGTGCAGCCTCTATCTCAGCCGTTGTCATCAAAAACAAACAAACTTATATTTAATAAATGGTTATTAGTAATATTTTCTTATAAATGTTGGATTTCTTTCATCCATTATCTTAATACTCATATTTCATATAGAAAATGTCTGTGCTTGTAATTTCTGTATAAATGCATTTATGCTGCTTATGTGCATTAAAAAGTTTGTTTTTGCAGATTTGTGTGCCTAAAATGGAATATATCATCATAAGGCCATTTGATTTAATGGGTTAGATAAATGACTTGCTATATTGCCTAGAAAAGTGCATTTTATAATGAAATGCAGATTAGTAAAACAGCCTCTAAAACAGCAATTATCTTGACAAAGTATATCAAATGTGTTCAAAAAATAAATGTTAATATGAAAAATACTTTTTTAAATTATAATATTCTTATTTTTATTTTAAATAAAAAAAGTTTATGTATTTATAATTTATATATATATATATATATATATATATATATGTGTGTGTGTGTGTGTGCATATATATACATGTTTATATATATACATGTTTATCTATATATATATATATATATATATATATATATATATATATATATATATATATATATATATATAAAATATTCATTTCTGGACTAGTAAAAAGTAAAAAATATATTTATAATCACATCTGTGCAGCATTTAAATAGTGCAAATCCATGTTTTCATGTATGGAAGGACATGCTTTACTCAATGGTTTATATAAAGGTTATACAACTTTACAGTACATATACTATATATTTAAAAAAAAAAAAAAAAAGAACGGTTTTACAAGATACAGGTCATGTGCTGCATGCCTTTACAGTACAAAAACTGTGTTATTTAAGAATCTGTACTAGTTCTAGGTCACTAATCAAATAAGCAAGTTTGTGACATTGATCATGTGAATCTCACTGCTTCCACTCAAGCTCAAGATTCTCTTTGGATCAGTCTCAAATCATGCTGGCAAACATGAGCATCAGGTTTTATGTGCATCTCTGTCATTAAAGCAAAAGTGGGCCAATTCTCTACGACCCCTCATTCTTGTGCTCCCTGCTGCAGGAGAGGTGATCTAGAGAAGTCATGAAGCCTACCTGCAGGATTATACAGCATTACACTCTTAATCCTCCTGCCCACGTCCTCACCAAGAAACTGTGTGTGTGTGTGTGTGTGTAAGTGTGAGAGAGAGACAGATACATAGAGAGAGGAGAAGGATATGCAAATGATGGTGATATGCTTGCACCAAGGCAGATAAAACACGTCTACCGTTTGTGAAGCAGACGGTCGGGAAGACTACACACACACACACACAGAGACACACACACACATACACTTAAAACACTACCACACAAACAATTCTGCATGGAAATGGCCCATGATGCATCTGTAGAAATGCAGGTCATGAACCAAATTCATGGTATTACAGGGACATGTATGAGCTGTAGAATTCCAGACACTCATATCAAATAGATTCTGTCTGACAGTTTGATTTGCTGTGTAATACAGAGCACGACTGCTGACGGCTTCGCTCATTAGCATTCCATAACAATAACTCTCTGATCTCTCTGAATGGAAAACACAAGCTCTCAAGATTTCTGTTAAAAGTCAACATGAAAGAGCATTTACAACCCATTTTACTAACATAATGTGATGCACAGTGATGTGTGTCGGAGAAAAAAAGCATGGTGGGACTGTATCCATCAGGAATTAATTGGATCATAAAAAGAGTGTTTCTCTAATCAGTGTCAACCTAAATTGCACATAACCAGAACGGTTTCATTCCTGCTCTTTCAGAAAAAATTAAAAATAAAAAAATAACAAAACTACTACTCAGAAAATCCAAAGCTCCAATAATCAAGTATAATGCTGCACATGCATCATATATATGCACATGCTGAATATTAATGAATAATGATCTTGCATGTAGGGATGTGAGTGGTTACAGTTACAGAGACCAGTAGGAAAACACAGATTAAATCCAATTATAGAAATGCTAATAAAAGTATTTTTACATTAAAATGCATCGATACATTTCATTTTCCAAACATTTGTCTGCCAGACACAAAATGTTAATAAATATTAATTAATTTGAAACAGGTTAACTTCATTACTTTTTTGTGTACCACTTTTTTTTTGTGTGCAATTGAGCATCTGGCCAATTGGTTTCCCACCAGTTGCAAATGTAATCAAGAATAAACTACACACTTTTACTGACTTAGTTTTAGGAAATGCATGCAATTAGTTTCGCTAGCCAATCCAAAAAGTAAAATGCATATAATCATTTAACTGTAAAATACCAATAAGTGGCCTAAAAATCCTAAAAAGCTATTTTGGTAAGTAGTAAGTAAATCAATCAATAAATGAATCAATTTTGCTTTCATGTTGACTGTTTATTCTTGCTGGTTTTAGAGTTTGCCATGCCACACCTCTGGTTCAAAAGAAGATGCTGGGGCACTGTGTCAAGCAACTGTGCACACACAGGTCTGAGATCAGCCCATCACAGCCGCTCCAAATCAAAGCCGGAGAGCTGCACTCCTGCATGGAGCCAGTGGGAAGCAGCTCTGCCCAAATCCATGTCTCAGCGAGCTGGACTGCACTTCCTCTAGCTTTGACAGCACTTACCAGCAGGGCGGCTCACAGTGAGGCCGCCGTAACACACACAGTGACTGCAAAGACGTGGCAGAACTTTAGTAGATGGTGTGTGCACAGGCCGTAATGTGGCCAGCGGGATGTTGAGCCGTCACAATAGCAGAGGAAGAGAGTTTCTTCCAAAGAAACTGGCTAGGCTCAGGCCTCTGCTTCTACCCATTGATCTGTTTGAAATTCAAAGCCCTGCCATTGACAAACTGAAAACTCGGGACACAAGCCCCACAGACCGGCTCCTGGGAGGACAGAGCGCAGAAAAGAAATGGTCCCCTTCCCCCTCTGCAGCACTTAAAGGATTTTCTTCCTTTTTTGTGTGTGTTGATATTCGATAAGCCCGTGCGCCATCTGTGCCCACACCTGCCAGGTTTAAGAGAGTAAGGTGGCGCGAGAACGTATCTGAGATCCACAGGAAACATCACTCTGAAAACAAAGCCCTCGTATCCAGCGAGTTCCTATAGCGGGATGTGCTTATTGAATGTGACGGAGGCATACGACTGGGGGCTTAGCGTGTGAATGAATCTACGGACACACCTGTTAATGCAGTGTGCCAGTATGTGTGTGGATGTTTGGCAGGGGCAGGTGTACTGGCGTGTGCTGCTGAGAGAATTGGCAATGAATGGAGCGGATGGCAGATCAATACCAATCTGGAGTCAGCGCAAGGAATGCTAATAGCACGCTGCTTAAGACGGCACAAGGCCAAGAGCCACCCCCACATTATCTTTGTGCAATCCGCATACTGAATGAGGATACTGTAAATGCATGTAAACGCATGAACATGCACTTGCAAAATATACACAGGACCATACTGTACATATCTTAGTATCATCAAAATACTATTACAGTTTTCATTTTAATATTAAAGTGATTTTGTTGTGTTTTTGTCATTTTAGTAGTTTTGTAGGCAACACTTTATTTTAGGGCCTCTTAACTAGTTGCTTATTAGCATGCATATTACTAGAATATTAGCCATTTACTAGTACTAATTAAGCACATATTAATACATATTAAAAATTAACTTATTCTACATTCTAAACTTAACAACTACACTACTAACTATTAATAAGCAGCAAATTAGGAATTTATTGAGGGAAAAGTCGTAGTTAATAGTGAATAAGTGTTCCCTATTATAAAGTGTAAAGTGTGCGTGCAAAAAGTTTATTAATTTTATTACAGTTGTAATTATTTTAGTACATTAAGATAAACTAAATAAGAACAATGTTTTTTTTTTTGTGGTTTTAATTTTAGTTTTAATTAATAACCTTGAAGTATATGTAAGTAAACAAGTTAATAAATAAATAGATAGATAGGTAAGAACAGTGTTTAATTAAAATATTTTGTAACATCATTAATGTCTTTGTTACTTTGGATTAATCAATTTAATACACACATGCTCAAAAATAGTATTTACTTTGTCAGAAACAGGCTGCCACATATGTATGAATGTATACATATACATTTACATACTGTACATACATCCACATTTTTATAGATTTGAGAAGATTCGAAAATATTTTTTTAATGGACATTTTCTGTTAAATGTTAGTTCAGTGTTAGTCAAATGTTAGTTCCTCTCTATCATCGTATACAGCCAACTGTTATTTATTGATATGAATGACACAATGCAGCTACGCCTAAGAAGATCTCCAGCAAATGCATCTGAGCGAGCGATTGTATGCCAGTGCGAGTGAAATGACAGATGCGCTCAGTGTTGAGAGGTGGCGTCACTGGGTGATCAAGAATGATGGATGAAAACGCCACACTGCCCTCTCGTCTCCAAGCCTCTTTGCCCATTTAACTGACTGCCGTTCCTCAGAGCCAAACACACACAGAAGCAGGGGGCTGGATTTCATGCTGTTATCATCCCCAAGGCAAGGTCACATTGCCGTCGCCCCTCTCCCCATCATTAGCATCTGCTCAGATAATAGCTCAATACACAATTTTACACAGATCTCCTTTCTCAGGCATCTGTCTCCTGAACACACACACACAAACACATGAATACACAGGGGCGCAAGACTCTGAGGCATAAACTCTCTCTCATGTCAATCTCTTTATGACAAACGGCCTAAAATCTATTTCCCAAACTCTGCGCTCATTCACACATCCTTTCTCATCCGCGTGACCTTTCTCGCAAGCCGCTCAATCCTTCTGACAGTCAAACCTGAATCTTGCGCGCATCAAAGCAACATAAGGATGTCGATCTCAGGAAGTGGAGGGCAAACAAGCGTTAGCGACTAACCCCCCCGCTCCCTGAAGACAGGGTGGGAACGGCTTCGGCTGAGTGTCATTTTCACCTGCGCTTGCGTTCAGGTGTGTCTTCTCAAGTTTAGGTTCAGGTGCGCTTGGCGTTCGCTCTCGTCAGGGTGAGGAGACGTGCCGCTGACAGCTGGCTCTAACCGAAGTTCTCGCTCTCATTGTAGAGAGCGATCTTTAGGTCGTTGTGCACTGACAGCCAAGCTGTCACACGTCGTCACGGGCTCCAAGAGGCTTTCTTTACGCAGACGTGACAGCACTAGCTACCTGAATAGCCACACAAAATGCATAATGAGTGTTGGCCAGGGGGCTTCGTTCCTCTTGGCACCAGGGGACCGCTGTGCTACTGAGTCTCGTGGCCCCGAGAGACTTTATATATTTGGAACACAGCAGGAGTTTAATATATGACAATGAGCAATTGCACCACCAGATTACATCACCCGCAACAGCACAGGGGACAGGAGGAAGAGAGATTAGGTGAAGGAGACAGAGGGTCCACGGGACACGGGGAGGTGTAGAAATGCTGGTTTGTGAGATGCTTAGCTGGTTCACATGCGGCAGCAGCGCTCGAGCGAGCAGCCAGGGAAGTGATGCGTGAAACTGGCCAGCTTGCCAGACAGTCAAACACACACACACACACACACACACACACACACACACACATAGAGACACAATCAGCGGCCAAATTACTGCAGAGAAAATGAATACCTCCATCCATCCATAGCAACAGGCCAGGCCCACTAAACACACATACTTAAAACACACACACTCATAACACATTAATATCGACATGCCTAATCAAATAAACACACACTAGGGCTGGATGGTATGGCCGTTTAATCCATGAGACACAACACATGAGCCAGTTGTCAAATGTTTTGCTATGCTGTTAATATTGCAGTAGATATATTTGTGGATGTTAGTGGGATGGGCTCATTTATTTTTACTGTAAATGTGATACTTAGGATGACTGAGAAACAATGTGAATATACACAGCCAAACATGTCACAACAAGGCAAGAACACTGCAAAAAATGCTTTTCTTTGTTTTTTTTATTTCGTTTTTTTTTTTTACTTGTTTTCAGCCAACATATAAAAAAAAATCTTAAATCAAGAAAAATTTTCAAAACACATCCAAAAAAAACAAAAACGTTTTTGCTTAGAAAAATCTACAAATGACTATGATTATTATTATTAGATTATTTTGCTTACCCCACTGGCTGATTATTTTGTTTTTTTTTTTTTTTGTCAGCAAAAAACTTACTGAAAACAAAACGATAATTTTCTACTTGTCTAAAAAACCATTCTTGATATTTAGATATTTTGGTTGGAAACAAGATAAAAAATCTAATGAGAAACAATATAATTCCATTTTAAGTATTTTACAATACCAAGTCTAAACTGTTTTAGTTTTTAGTTTACTGCAGAATCTTTTAGTTTACCTCAAGTGTTATATCATGTGAATCTGTTTGGTTTGTGTCTATTGATTTCCAAATGAAAAATAGAGCAATAAAATAAGAAAAAAAAACAAAACCACACAGGCATTTCCTTATGCAGTAAATACCTTGTATAAAGCATTTCTATAAGAAAAAGTAACATGCAAAAAGTCAGTCTAAGCGTTTTGGTCACACTTTATTTTAGGGTCCAGTTCTCACTATTAACTAACCATTAACTATGACTTTCGCCTCGATTAATCCCTTATTTGCTGCTTAATAATAGTTTATAAGGTGGTTGTTAAGTTTAGGGTATTGGGTAGGATTATGGATGTCATGCATTATATGTACTTTATAAGCACTAATAAACAGCCAATATGTTAATAATAGACATGCTGATAAGCTACTAGTTATTAGTGTGAATTGGACCCTATAGTAAAGTGTTACCAGAGTTTTTCTTTTGAAGGAACATTTTTATATCAGGCTTCTATGAAAAAATAAATAAAAAAAATCATGGGATATTTTTTTAAAATTAGTCATTTAATAATTGACTAATAACCATCTCATTGCCATTGAAGTGAAATTGTTTAACCTAAACATTGGAGTGTGAAAATGTCCCTTTCTTCTCTGCACATCTGTGAAATTGCTGCACACATTGAGGAGGTAACAGGTGAACCGATGATGGGTTTAAACACTCAAATCTCGAGATTGTCTCTCCAAGGCTTCGCCGTGCTAATTTTCCCCTCATTCATCTGGCTGTAACAGCACCTGATTACAGCAGAACAAATGCTGTTTACAGCAGTTGGCCGTGTCTGCTGTGTGTGTCACAAAGGGATATTAGGCGGCTGAGTTTAACTGAGCTAATTATTCAACTGTCAAGTCACCTCACTTGACTGTGTATTCAACATATGAATCAACAGCACATTTACAATGTTCCATTATGTGGGCAGAGGGAGCTTTCATATGGCATTTTCAGCCATTTAATATTCAAGTGTTAGAGACTAATCACACCGTTTTTATTGTGAAGTACATAATGTTTATGTGTTGACAGGCTCTAAACATTTTTGCCTTACAATAGTTTAGTTAATACTGAACACTCTCAATACTTATATCACAGGCTCTTGATTTCTCTTCATCTAGTTCATAACACAAACTGAAGAGAAGAAGAGCGAAAAGAACACAAAAAACAGAAAATACAATACTAAAGTATATAAAGCGTATCAAAACAAAATAAGAGACGACAAGTTCATGAGACAAGTGAAAAATACAAGGTAAATGAGACAAGAGAAGAGACTAAATGAGACAAAGAAAAAATTGAAGCACGTTTCAAAATAAGGAGTAAACAACATGAGACAAGACAACATGAGACAAAAATTAAGCAAGACAGAGAGAAGACTGAAAAGAAGACGACGGAAATATGACAGAACAGATAAGACAAGTCCAGAGAAAGAAGAGCTGAGACAAATTAAAATGAGTTAAGAAAAGAAAAGGTTAGACAATAAAAAACATCAGAAAAGAGGCCAGCTGAGACTAAATAAGACAAGAGGAGACAATAAGAGACACAAACCAAAATGAGACAAGAATAAACAATAGAAGAGAAATGTTGGCAACGTTATACAAAATGAAGCAAGGCAAGATCATACAGGAAGAAAAAAAGGATCAGTGAAGATTTGAGACGAGGCAAACTGAGATGAGAAGAGGTAAGTTGAAAAAGAAAGTTGCATCAGGTTTTGAGATAAAACATGAGAAAATGAAATGAGACGAGACAGGAAATGGGACAAGAAAAGAGACAAGAAGAGAAAGTATGAGAAGGGAAAAGATGAGAAGAAATGCACACACAAAATCACATTCCCCCTCTCCCTCTCGTTCTCAGTTTCAGTTTAATGTGTTTTATTGGCATGATAAGTAATTGTGCATTGGTACTGCCAAAGCATTAGCAGCTTAGCTGCATATCTGCATTCTCCCTTTCTGCTGCTGATGCTGGGACGTCTGATTTACAACACCACTTGTCCTCCATCCACCCAGACAGCTCCACAGAGACACGGGAGGCTGGATTCTATCTCCCAATGACCTTCATTGTGAAGGACAGAGCGCTAGAGAGGTGCAAAAAGGCAAAATGCATAATCTACAAAAAAAAAAAAATGCTTTCAAGTGTGATTGAGAACGTCCCATCCTCACAGATCGGCCCAAAAGTGTTAGGAGCCCAAGTAGATCAGTCACCCCCTCACCGAAACAACTCTGGCTCAAACCAAATGGAAGAGCAGCGGAAGTTAATAGAAAGTGTTGAAGAATGAGTAAATGTGTGAAGAGGGCTGACAGAGTGAAGGAGTGAGGCTGCAAAAACAGCATGTGCCACGGAGGAGCCGAGGGAGAACTAGCTACAGAGGATGTGATTAAGTTGTAAATACTGTCAGCGTAAAGGTCAATCACTGAGTTTACAGCCGTCGGTTGATCGAGAAAGAGGCCGAGATGAGAAGAGACGGAGCGAGCGAGAAAACGAGAGAAGACGTATGGGCTTCGTGTTGCTGAGATGGAAATCAAGCAGCACCCACATCACACAGAGCTTTACAACCATCTGCTCACACACATGCTTAATAGCGCACCCGTGACACACATGAACACGCATCCTTTCAAGAGCTCCGCGTGCAAGCCCACGGGGACTTTATCACGCTGCCCCCATTAGGGATGTGCAAAATGACATATTTTCATAAACCACTATTCTGCAGGCTGTCTAAACAACATGATGACCTTAAGGAAGCAATGCATTATTATACTGATCACACAAGACTAGTGTTCTAGTGTTCAAAAACAGCTGGACAGAGTGCAGTGTGTTTTTTTTTTTTTTTTTTTACTATTTTTAATATCAAAGTAAAAAATGCAACTGTAATTTGTATGCACTGGACAAATAAATACAAATAGTTACTAACAGCAAAAAGACTACCGTTCAAAAGCTTGGGTTCAGTAAGATTGTTTAGTATTCTTGAAATGTGTTGCTTATGCTCACTCAAGGCTGCATTTATTTTTAAAATACAGTCCAATAAGTTATATCGTAAAATATTATTATAACTTAAAATAATTGGTTTTTATTTAAATACACTAAAATGTACCTGTGATGGCAAAGCCGATTTTTCGCAGCCATTACTGGAGTCTTCAGCGTCACACAATCCTTCAGAAATGATTCTAATACGCTGATTTATTAGACAAGAAACATTACTTAATATTATCAATTATGAAAACAGCTTAATATTTTTTTCTTTTTTTCTGTGGAAACTTTGATTAACTTGTAATTATACATACAGAATATACTGTGCCCTCCATAAGTATTGGAACAGTAAAGATAAAATTGCTTTCTCTGCTTTGGAGTAAAAACATTTGCAAATATGATTTAAAGATGAATATGCGATAAAACTACATAATGTCACATTTTATTATTAGGTCTTTCGACACATACATGTTTTACCAAATAAAAAGGACGGCACAGAAATAGTTCATCCCACTGTTTGATGTGAGCATAAGTTTTGGAAGAGTTGAATTTAAGGCGGATAGATTAAAAGATATTATTTAGTTGCAGATCTCGTGTGCAATCAGAACAGTGAGTCTGCGACCCATAGACATCACCAGACTCTTGGTCTTATGCTTTGAAATGTTTTTTCCCGGACTTTAATGCAGCCAATTCCAACTGTTGCTTGTTTTGGGGAGTTTCTGTTTTCTGTCTCCTCTTCAACTGATGACATTCATGTTCAATCGTATTTGAATCTGGAGATTAATTTGGGCAATTGAAGACTTTACATTTCTTTGTCCTGATAAAGTCCTTGACTGAGCTGGCAGGGTGTTTTGGGTCATTGTCCTGATTCAATATGAAGTGCTTTCTCATGAGTTTGGTGGCATTTTCTTGAATATTGGTAGCCAAGATGATTTTGTACCCTCTCAAATAAATTTTGCTACTGTCATCATACATTGAGTCATCATTAAAATGAAGAGAGACAGCTATGCATGCCCATGCCATGACACCACCTCCACCAAGCTTTACAGATGAGGCTGTATGCATAGGATCATTTGCAGTTCCCAATTTTCTCCGCACTTTTGCTTTCCAATCACTTAGACAGAGGTTCATCTTTGACTCATCAGTCCATGAACTCAGTTCCAAAAATCTAATATATCACATTTGTGAAGATACTTGCCTTTCTATTTTTGGTGCTGATCAGAGGATTGCATCTTGCTGTGTAGCTTCTGCAGACAGTAGGTTGTCAGAGCATCACCCCAGCTTTCTGGAGGATGTTGCTGATTTTATAGAAATGTATTTTAGGGTTCATTTTCACAGCTTTTATGATTTGTCTGTCATCAGCTGCTGTTGTTTTTCTCAGCTGATCAGGTCGTCGTTGGTTCCTGATGTCTCCTGTAGTTTCCAAACTCTTGATTTCTCCATGCCCTTTGTTTTTCCTATAGTTCTAATTGACTTCCTCTTTTCTTTTAGCATCCAGATTACTTGTTTTTCTTTCAGAGTCGTCTTCCTCGTCTTCATCCTGATTTGTCTGTTTCATCATCGAATGCAAGACTTAGAATGCAGAAGCAGGATTTAACTGATGCGGCACATTCCCTGATTTTAATATCTGAAGAATTCATGCATCAGGACACAGCTGAACACTTAGAAAGATCTGTGAGGCAACTGTTCCAATACTAATGCTCACATCAGACAGGGAGATGAAACTCTAAAAGTGCTGATCTTGTTAGCTGGTAAAACATCTTTGTGTTGAATCACCCAATAATAAAATGTAACATTAAGTCGTTTTGTCTCATTTTCATCTTTTAATCATATTTAGTTTTTTTTTTTTTTTTTTTACTCCACAGCAAACAGAACAATTCTGTCTTTACAGTTCCAATACTTATAGAGGGCACTGTATTTAATTTAATTACCTTTAATTAATTATTAAGTAATTTAATAGTCTATTCTAATAATAGGAAAATCACCTACAGTGGCTGGTTTGAGGTTAGAAAGCAATGTTTTTTTTTTTTTTAGACAAGTAGTATTTTGATAGCTAAAGAAATGTTTCTTTAAAGCGAATGAATTTGAGGACGACTTTTGACTGCACAGCATGCTGAAATCTTTCTCATCTTTCTAAAATCCTCTTAGTAAATTTTTTTCTCCTAATTTAACCCATTAGCACCTTAAATCTAAAACTGAACTTCTGCTACAGTGACACGTGACAAGCACAATAGAAAGAGCAGAGTGGAACCAACACTAAAGAGCTTCTCGATTTTCACACATCTGTGTCAACACAAAAGCCCAGGAAGTGCTGATGCTGTGCTCTGGGGTTAAACGTGCTTTGTCTCGCCCACCTGCGCTGCTGGTGCATGCTTGAGTCCGCATGCAGTACCTCGAGTCTCCAGCAGGAGGGGATGGAGTCTGAGTAAACGGAGAGCAGAGAGAGCGGGAGGATGTCAAACGGAGCTGGAAACCAGAGGAGGGAAAATGACAGGATGTATTTTTGCTCTAGAATTCAGATTTTTCTCATGGTTTTGGTGGGGGGTGAGCTTTTTAGAGGCACAGGTGAGCAGGGAGGTCTGTCGACCGCCAGGCGTGCAGCTGACTGCAGGAGACTTGTACGCTGTCTCCTCTCCTCTTTTCTTCTCTTCACAAGCCTCCCAGCATGCCCTGCGTGTGTGCAAGGCCTCAGGGAAAAGAAATGACCAGAATTGATGGCCACTCAGATGCACACATACACATCTTATCTACACATCAGTTGTAGGTATGCATATTTAGATAAGCTAGACATCATATTTAACAGTACAAAATGACACACACTGCATGTTAATTCTCTGACTTGTTGTGGCTTGATTCTCCACAGAGAGCTTCTATCAATTTGAGGCGTTTGTTAGAGAGCAAGTGGCTCCGTTTACACCCTGGACCTTGTAAATGAAAAATCGCCACCGATCGCAACAATAATAGAATTTGTTCCTTACCTTTCCTCCACACTAATGAGATGCTAATGAGAGCCCTGGGCGGCAGGGTTAATAGAATCCATATTTTCAATTAAAATCTCCCTCTCTCTCTATTCCTGATGGACAGCATCCTCGTCGCCACAAACAGGCCCCAACTCGGCGAGGTAAACAGAGCCAATTAAGTTTCACCATCTCTTGATCACTCTATCACTCTCACAGTTCGTTTTGTGTGATCAAATGAGCTGTCATCAGGCATATGGCTCCACATCAGACCCAGGGTCCATTAAACTAGCTCACTACAGGAGAAAAGAGATGGAAAGCGAGGGAACGCTTAATCCACTCTTGCCTCCCTTCAAAGCCGAGATTCTGTCTTTAATTCTACATCACCTTCAGTGTGCGTGGTTTGCTGAGGTCAGCTGTGTGAATGTGTGTGCCGTTGGTCTGAAAATCCCCCAAAATATGCTGTTATCAGTTCTAGCCTAAATATGCTGTTATCAGCCTAGAAGTGATTTAGGGGTCTTGATCAGAGGCTACTTAGTGCTTTGTAACTACATGTCGCCATCACTGATTGTGTATTCAATAAAACGTGCACATTTACACTCAAAAGCCATGCTGGGGTAAATTAAATTGTATCTAACACAAGGTCTGGTATTTTTATCTTTTCACCCTTTCATTCTCTTTCTCGCACTATTCTTCACCTCTCTAGTCAGGTCTGTTTACACGAATCTCTAAGGCACATATGGTGCAGGAACGAAAGGATATAAAAGCCAAGTGAGCTTTCGCACATTTGACTGTTTCTGTAAGGGAACAAAGAAAATAAAGAATAAAATATGAGTGGGAGATTTTTTTCATTTCGTTTCTTTTTGTTCTGCACATTTAAATAAATAGTGGGAAAACAAATACAAATTAAAAATGAATTATAAAAAATGGATAACAATTACACAATCTGGTCAGGTATGAGAAGAAACATCATGACACACGTCAAGGTTTCACACACTGTTAACGACCAATGACATTTCACATCTTAACGGTCACCATAAGAACTTGAGGTCTTACCCAAATACTAAATCAGACCAATAGCGCAAGACCAATATTTCTCAAGCTCACCAAACATCTCACTTAGGGCTACTAGCAGCCACACTTGAGATGCCAGTTTCAGTTAGACAGCTGTAAACGACCTGTCTCAGCCGTTCCCACCCTGAAAATGATTGGCCTTTAACCTAAAAATCATTAAAACGAAGTCAAAACAGACTTAATTCCTAATTTACTTAGCAATTCCCTGAAGACACAGCACCACCCCTCCTCCCCCCGACCAAACATTTCTCAATTACTCAGCAACAATGTTCCCTCAACAAAGTGCTCACATTGTTTTTTTTTCCCCGCCAAAATGCAAATTTGATCAAATTTGGCAATTTAGTCCATTTACTCTGGGTTGTAAATTAGGGCTAAACTGCAGGCTTGTAAATATTGAAACTCGCACATGCATGAGTAATTAAATGAGAGGGAGGAGATGTACCAACTGGAGGCGCATCCATTCGCCACCCTCATCCAGACGTCACTCATCCGAACTACAGTCAACCTACATCAATCTAAAGTGCCAAGCGTGTCTATCAAGACTTACAAACCAACGTTTAAACAAGACGTTAGCAGCTTAAGACATAAACATGAGCTTTCCGATGAATGGATGCCCCGTTATCTGTGATCTCCTAGAGACACGCAAGGGAGAATGATTGACGTTCTATGACGTTCTTTTGGTCTACGTAGAGCATCCCTTCCGAAAAGAACAAATTTAATTTTCACATTGCCTGGTTAAGTTGCTGGTCCAGCTGGTGGAGAATCACATCCATGATGTTCACCAGTAAAACTTGGTCTTTCTGGAGAAGCTGGTTGACCGAGGAAGTTTTTAGCTAGCTAAGAAGCCACCAGCATCCAATACACAACATGCGCTGGTTTTTCTAGCAGGGTCTGAAGTAGTTTCTTTCACAGTTCAGTAGTACTCTCTCTCACAAAATACACACACACACACACACACACACACACACACACACACGCGGTCCTGCAGAGCTCTTACCGGTCTCTTGAGAGAGGGCTTTAGCTCTACCGCAGGTGTTGCCCGAGTGATGCATCGCTCCTAGCGTGAGTCTTCCCCTCGTATCTCCTCCTCTTCTCTCCTTTTCTCCGTCGGACACGGTCCCCTGGCAGTCTCTTTCTCCTGGAGGAAGGGGCGAGGGGCTTCAGAAGTCACGTACGAGAAGCAGTTATGCCCTCTCTGTCTCCGTACGCCCTCTCTCACACAACTTCACACACGCGCGCATACGGCACGCAGCCACTTTCCCCTTCACCGCTGCACGAAACTCTAGTCCACAAACCGATAGGAAAGGTCTTAAGGTACAGAAAAGAAAGACAGATGAGGGATCAAATGCCGGGGAAAGGAAACAGAGTTGCCGTCAATCTCTCTGCGAGCGCGGAGAGAAGAATGCAAAGGGCTGTTCCATCCTACATCTGCACATGACTGGAGCTCCGCACAGAATCTCAGCTCTGAGAATTATACAGCATCGCTGCGGAGCACGAGAGAGAGAGAGACAGAGAGAGAGAGAGAGAGGTGTGGGAGAGAACAAGAGTGCGGGGGAGCACAGAGAGAGAGAGAGAGAGCGAGAGAAAGAAAGGAGGGGTGAGGACGGGGGAATGTGACAAAGCATGTTCATCAAAGAGAGAGAAGGAGAGAAAACGAGACAGATCGCACATGTTTCCCCCGTCTAGCCGAGACGATAACGTGTCGAGCCGTGTTACCAAGAGTATGGTCAGTATTCGTCCTTTAATGCACAAAGACAGACAGATTTTCACTTCTTTACATGCACAAGAGGGTCCCTTTGGAGAATAGGGCTTTCAGCATCAAAGGTGCTGACAAGCTGACAGAACACGCTGAACTAAAAAGCATCGGCGCGACTAAAAATACATAACCTTGTACTGCCATGCTTTAACGCAAACAACACTGGATTTGTATATATTTGATTGGGGATCCAGCAGCCACTCGGGGTCTGAAGCGGATACTGAAACACGCTGAGCCGGAGTGCTGTAATACACAAGCAAGAGAGACAAGCTTTGTTGTGCCTCGCACACACCTCTGGCAGGTGACACACTTGAAATTACCGCACGATAAAACCCAACCGCTGCTTTCGTGCTGATATTCTTTATCTGTCAGTGCAAACAACTGCTCATAATGTATAAATAATCAAATGTGCTGTGTGGGAATACAATGCACTTTAGCTTAAAAAGACTTGAGAATAGAATGTTCAAGTCAACATAAAATGGCCTTCACATTTTACTCAGTAGTAAACTGTTCAACAGGATATTCAGAGAAAACAAGAAAACTTGGCTTTGTCTATCAGGAATTCATTGAAAGATGAAAGTGAGCATTACATATTAGCATGAGAGTTTGGGGGTACACCTTAGCACCCCACTTTTAAGGAAACGTTTAACCAAAAAGTAGAGGTTATAGGTCAAGGTTAATTAAGAATCTTGATGAATCCCAATGATAAATTTTCACTTTCAAACTGATATTTGTCATAAAGCTGTACACTTTACTACAGTTAATTTACATATTTCAAACCTATACAAGTTTCTGTCTTCTGTGGAACATAAAAGACGATCTTGAGAAATGTTGCAACAACATGAGGGTGAGTAAATGATGAATATTCACTATCCATTTAAACTCACAATTATGCATTACACTGACAGGTTTTTCTAAAGTGACTTGCTTTCCCTGGAAATCAAACCCATTACCTTAGCATTGCTAGTGCTATGCTTTACTATTTGAGCTTATATGAATGCTTTACACCTGAGATTACTGCAAATATTGGTAGGACTGTAAAACGTTGTCATTAACTATAACACCAGCCTAAAACAGTGCCTAAAAAAACCTTTTGGCTATTGACTTAGTTAGGTAATGGCAGTTTCAGAGGTTTATGAAGTAATTATATTTTTATGAAAGGTTATCAAGACAAATGGTAACAATAAGTTCTGGACTTATTATTATTAAAAAAGAAAATAGGCTCAATTTTGATTTCATATCGACTTTAAAGCTGCCCAGTGCAAAGTTCAGACTGCAGACAATGACATTTATGTATTGGAGTATGGGAACAGCCTCCAACACTCTGCATTCAGAAAGGAGCTGACCATGGTACTTCCTGCTCTGTCCAACAGAGGGCAGGGCTACAGATCAGCGTCTTCCTGATGTCATCCATCCTGACTAGAAAGCATCCTGGTTCTAATCTCGCCTGCTTCCTGTCCACGAGTTACCGACCCACACACACATACTCCCGCAGAAGTGGCTATATTTGCAACGCCTCTATATTTAGAGCCATTTGACCCTTCTAGATTGGACAAAGAGCCAGCCTACTCAAATGACTCTCTGTCCCGCATTCTCTGGGCTCACAGTAGCATAGGGAGGGACTGGATCCTGTACATATAATAAGCAATCTGGCCGCACACAAACATGAATACACCCATAGCGAGAGCTCTAATGAAGAGAGCAGTTCTGGAAGGCCACACCGCTCTAAGTGCAGACAGCTGGATGGATTCATTTCTGCTCAGTCCATATCAGACTCTGCTCACATTGTGTTCATAATTACGGAGGACTTATCAAACAGTGTTTTATCAGTGTCCACTCTTCATTAGTGCTATTGCAACCACTGTTAAGTGAAAAATGAAGCCTGTAACAAATTAACTGCGGAAATGCATTTAATGGGTTCAATACAAGTTAAGCTCATTTGTAACACTTGTAGCATTTTGTGAATTACCACAAAATAAAATAAAATAAAACTTTCCAGACTAAAGATTTTGGGAGCATAAATACATTAAATTAATTAAACAATATTTTGGGGGATTCCAGAAATTCCTAAAATTGTATGTTCTGCAAAAAACAATGGATGCTGTAGAAAAAAAAAAGAAAAAAAAAAAGGTTTTTACCTTGATTTTTATTTTTTATGTATTTATTTTTTATATATTTTAATTAAGTTGGATTATTTAAAATAGCTAAACTTAAAGTCACTCTGTAACTGCCTTACAAGTTTGCTTGGGACACCAGGTGGCTCCTCTTTGAAAGGAAAGGATGTGACGTGTATCGTCCCAGCAGTGAGTAGTGAACAAACACACACACATATTCCCTGCCGGACCTGAGACTCAAACCAGTGACCTTGGGGTTACAAGGCTGACTCCCTATCCATTAGGCAACGACTGCCCCAAAATGTACTGTCAGAAGTGGGATTCAAACCCACACCTTTATTCGGAGACCAGAAAGACCACATCACAGGAAGGTTTGAACCTTGTGTCTGGCGCCTTAGACCACAGCCATCCTGACATTTGATGACTACTGTCATTCAAAGAAAATAAATATAATTTTATAAAGCTACACATTTCTACTTTTAAATGTACTTCCATTGTAAATGCCTCGTCGCAACCTTGATTTGTGCTTTTTTTTTTTTTTTAAAGAAAACAAGCGAGTCAAATATATTTCTTGTGGTAATCAACATTATGCCACAAATGCTGTTGACTGAGCTTAACTTTCATTGAACAAAGAATATTTCCTTAAATGGCCCACAGAGTAAAATGCGTCAATGCCAAACTATTGAATTTCCTTAAGAAACGGATTGAGGCAGAAGAAAATGCACTAAAGAGGGAGATTTTCTGCATATAATCACTTGTCCTGACCTCAGTAGAATAGCACCTATCTTCCCTGAGCTGTGATGCGGTGCAGCTACTGGTGTGCAGAGCAGCAGATACGGATGATGTTGGCGTCCAGTCTAAGGCTCTGTAATCAATGCAGACAGAGCCTTCCTGCAGTATTAAAGGAACTTATTCAGCCTAAAGGCTTCCAAGTCGCTGAGCCGAAAAAGAGCACAGCACTTACACCTCTCAGCTTAAATATACCGAACGCATGCTGCACTCAAACACACGCATACAACCTTCAGCCTGACGGCTCCATCGACCGCCCCATCCATCATTTCCAACAGACATGGATGCACACGCTTACTCACGCGTGTATACATATGCTTCCAGCACACGCAACTTGTTTTGGAAAGCACTTTGATAAGTATTGCTGACCTGTGATTACATTCATCACATTTCTTATAATCAACACTCAGTAGTGTCTTGTAATCTTTTCATTCTCAATCTTTTCTCTCTCTGCATTTTTCAAATGACTTGATCAGCTCTAAAAAAAAATCACCATTCATGATTGGTGAGCAAGAGACAGGATAATTAAAGGGACTGCTAATCCTGTAGGGGGAGCTCTGCTCTATGCTTGACTTCCTGTTGCTACCATTGCTATTTTCAGATAGTCTAGTTAACCCACGTTGCATAGATTTTGGCTTAACTTTCAATTGTGGTTCTGCATGTTAGAAATGAGATTTACTAGTATCCAGTTCCCATCTGAAAAACTCTTACAAGCATGAAATGGAGTTACATTTCTCCTCATCTGCTGCCGCTAACATCATAACTCAGTATAATTAATAGAAGAGACACTGAGTTCTTGTTGTGCCATCAGCCAATCAATGTTGTCATGACATTATTTGACTGCTATTCCAGAGTGATTAAATGGTTTGCTATGAATGTTTATTTTGGTTTGTTGTTTTTGCGTATGCTCACCCCGAAACTGAGCTTCTGGTGTGTTGTAAACTAAAAAAGAAAAGGAGATTTTTCTGCATTCCAGTGTATGCAATGGCCTCCTCCTAGACAGGGTCATAACAGCGTGTAATAAATTTGTGGCACCGTTCCACGGCAACACGGAGTGAAAGTCACGCAAGCAAATTGCTCCAGCCCCGGTCATGTGGTGATAAAAGCACAGAGAGATTCCACGCATGCACTAAATTCAGTTGAAAACAGAACTGGAAGTGACTAGTATCTATGGCTGCTAAAAAAGAGCAGGACAAGGTCAGATGACGACGGGTGGAACGGCTCTCACAATCCTGTGTGTTCCATCACACTATGTTTACATCACACCCATCCCACTATCTCAACTCTCCATTCATCTCTGGCTCTCTTTCCTCTGGCCCAGGGTGAGAGGAAGTGAATGTGAATGAGCTAAAGGAGGTACGGATGGGCAGCAAAGGGACCCGTGAGTCGAACACAGCCATTTGTCATCCGGTGAAAGCTTAAGAAAAGACTAGTTAACCTTTCCTGGGAAGCCCCTGGGGAGCCTACCAGCAATGAAAAAACACAGAAAAAGTATCAACCTAGAAAAATATTCTTGGGGAAAATAGATGGCCGATGCTCTGAGACCCATGTACCTTGCAAAACGCTGCGCTAGGCACTTTTGACATCTGGGTCGCCTCTACTTATGAGCAAGGACAGAAAGAAGGATTGTAGCTGTTGCCCTATATGTAGATATGTAGAGATTACAGAAATCCACTTGCTGACTATAATTGTGAATTGGTGGCACTTCAATGCATTTATGTAAACTGGTGGTACTGCTTTATCGATTTTAGAGCGCCATCCCAGTTTGCACTGCACAAAAGTATAAGTGTCTACAACCACATGCAGAAACCTACTAGAGACTTTTCTGATCTTAGTTGGTCTCCCAGCCTAGTCCATTTTTTTCAAGTTTTGGGCAATTTTCATCTGGCTGTTGAGGTAAACACCAGCCTAGTAACCAGTACAGGAGATAGCCAGACCGGCACACCAAGCTTAGGCTGGTTCAAGCATATATATATATATTATATATATATTTTTTTTGGCTACATCATTTATTCAAGCAATGCTTTTAGCAACCATATCAGAGAAACACTTCAACACTCATATCTGGTGGATTAGTGAAACCAGTTAGGTCATTGTGAAACCAGTTAGTAATAGTGGCTAGCTCTTTTCGTCATTTGCCAAACCTGCCTCCAAGCCTGTCACTCAAGGCGGCATCGCCATGGCAACAGTGCGAGTCAGCCAACCATGTGCAAACAGCAGCGGGAAACTAGTCTTGAACAATTACGAGAATAACACAGCCACTGAGTCAAAACAATATGTACATTTGACTGGAGGAAGAGCATCTTCTGCTGTAAAGCATCATTTTAGTTTGACAAACAGCTGGTGAGAGGAATTAAGATAGACATGCAATCTTTCATTAGCACGGTTTTCAAATTTCATATGCAGAAGTTTTACAGTTCTATTTGTTTTTACATAACCAACCATTTCTTGCTCCGTGACAGACACAACACATCTGACTGTGACGTATAGATAAAAGTGACTTCAGAAGAGTGACGGACAGAAATTCTTCACTTGCCATTCTGGTTCACTGAAGTCAGACACGCTATGTAATTCTTGGTGTCCTTTATGGTGGTTGTATGTCAGATTGTATATTGTGGCCCCACCGAGATTGTAGGTTAAATGTCAAAGGAAAGACTATGCAATTTCAACAATTCCTCGAACCACCTCAAGCTGCGCCATATACAACTTAAATAACACTGGAATAAAAATGAACACCTCACCTAATGTCGCAGATGTTGTGTATGGTATGCATAAAGGACCCCCTTTCTGAAATATTAAATATTTTAATAATATAAAAACAGTGTTATAAAAACTAATTTATACTGTGTGAGGAAAAATATGTGAGATATTGCAAAGATGACAAAATGAAATTATTCTATCTAAAGATAAATAATTGGCTTTCATACTACCTTATACTAAAGAAAATTTTTTAAATATTCTGCTAAACATATTTCATTAACATCTGAAGTTAACACGTTACCTTTGACAGCTCTAAAAATGATAATTTCTTCCTTATTTTGTAGATCCCTGAGTCTCTACAAACCTCTCTGCAATCTTTGCACTAAGCAATTCAACATTACCTATTCTTTCTCGACGAAATGAATTTTTTACAATCAGATGGCAAAAATCGTAGTGTGCACTGGGTTTAACCCCATACGAGCACACATATAATAACTCACAAATGCTAGCAGGCTATTGCTCATAAAGCCTGGAACGAGGTGGGTGACGTCTTGCAGATTAAGACATAGATTAATGGATGGCCTTCTGTGACATTAGAGGAGGCAGAATTATGAGTCGGTAATTGAGGATCCTTCAGCAGGAGCAGAAGGACTAGATGATATGAGACCAGAGGGATGGAGCAGCTGGATGAAGCTTGTATCCTTAACAAGGAGAGAGAGAGAGTCACAGGGGGAATCAACTTCTCTATGCAACTATCTTTGGCTGCAGCTTTCAGCTCTTCCCCGTCTCTCTGAATCTATCTCTGTCCTTCACTTCCTTTGTCTTTGTCTCATGGACACAGGTTATAGCACTCTTCTTTATACTCACCAATCTTTAGGGAGATGAAGTAAAGGTGGGGGTTACACAAGAAAGCAAGACACAGTTTTAGTGATGGAGACTGAGCAAGAAAGCAAAGCTACAAGAAAGAAAACGAGTGAGAGAGAGAATATTTGAAGAGGGAAATATATGGTCTAGCTGGAGGTGGAGATCATGGGGTGACTCAAAATGGCGTTTCGTTGAGCACTCGCTCTGGTTTCACAAGAGCTCTGGGGTTGGAAGGAAAGCCAGATCTCTGTTGGAATCAGGTCATATACTTCTACTTTTAAAAATAAAGTTTTGGGGTGACACCATGGTGCAGTGATGTATGAGATACCAAAACCAAGGAATAAAGCTATCTACTGTCAGCATTCCCAATCATAACAATGCCAGTTTCTCAGCTAGCTCATCTTTTGTCATTGCCACTCAGTTTCCAGATAAAGTTTTTTTTTGAGACATTAAAATGAGCCTTGAGGGTGAAGCATTACAACAAAGATAAGATAAAACAAAGTAAATAAAAATTAAATATATATATAAATATATATATATATATATATACACACACCCATAATATGCAAAGACTTTTGTCTTTAAATTATGCAATAATAGTACTCACACTCAAAGATCTCATTCATTATTTTTCTGTAATAGCATATTATATTTATTTATTATTTATCATTTATTTACATTTTTGAGTGTAAACCTCAAATTTAATTTTCTAATTTAATCAGATAATTTATATTATTGATAATATAATATAATATAATATAATCTTTTTTATTTGGCAAAAATACACAGTAATTTATTTTTTATGTATATCTCACTCAGAAATCAAAGATTTAATTTACAAATTTCATTAACAAATATATTAAGAAAATATAGTGTATGAAAAGTGAGAATAGTTAAATTAATAGTGTGCGCTAGCAGGGGCTGACTGGACCATGCTTACCAGACAAAAAACATTTGCATCATGATAACACATAGTGCTTTATAGTACCAGCGTAGTACACCTTCAGATAACACTTATATTAGAATGGTTCATGTCCAACAAAAACTCTCTTAAAACTTTGTTTTACTGTGAAGCCTCAGGACATGGTATTATAATGATGAGAGAAAGTGCAAGACACACACACACACACACACCTTCCTGATTAGACAAATTCAACTTATTTTGGAAGATAAGAACACACCTCCCCTTTGCTCTTTCATTAACCCGTATCCCTGTTCTCCTTAACACTGCTCTTAAGAGAAACCAAAGTCACGCACACGCATAAGCAAAGAGCATTTCAGCTGCCTGTCACCCACAGGCCCTTCCAGTGAGTGATTAATCACCTCATGCTAATGAGTTATTTACTAATTAGGGTCTGACACGAGAGGAGACGAGGAGAACAGGCCTGCCATGATGACACGGGTGGCTGAGGTACTTAGTGTAGACTCAACCCAACTGTTCACCTGCGATTAGGAAAAAGAGAGGTGCGTGTGGGGCTGAGTATCCTTTAGTGACAGTTCGTGCCAAAACTGATGCGTAACACAATAACACATTAGGCAGACAGGACGCCCACATCTAAGCCACACTTAGAACGGGACGCATACCTAAACAAAGCTGCCGCCCATTGAGCGTTCAGCAGGGAATGTCAGCCGCTCGGTAATGTCTCACTCCGTCAGGCATCTGAGATGTTAAACGGAGGTCTGGCAGTTATAGAAACACTGCTGTCAATCAAAGCTGGCCACGCCCCGAGCCAAAAAGAGAGATCAGTCACAGGCTTCCAGCTTCCTGACAGGAGCTCCTTCGCTTTCAATCAAAGCGTTTAAGCAGAGGAGGCCTCTCATTCCCACGTCTACAATGGACCTCGCATAGGTGCAAGGCAACAGGTCTGAATCAATCTCCTGCCTTCTATCTCTCCCACACGCTCCACACAAAGGCAGCCGAAGCCACCAAGTGTGTGCGGTAACAAAGCAGCAGCTTTCATCCACAAGGCCTTTCAGCGCTCAGCTTTTGAACCGTCGTTCCTACAGAGGGGTTCGTATCCAGCGCGGGCCTTTATATAATGCTCAATTTTACCATTAGACGGAGAGATTGACCTCTGAATGTGGGTGTTTTTATCTAGTGGGTGTGAAAGTGAGGCCGCTGAGTGTGGGGAATGATGGCACACACACAAGCTTTCATAAAGCACTTCATCACGGACTGTCTTATCTATGTATCGACTACATCTATGTCTCTCAAGTTTGCATAAGAATTTGAAGAAAAAAAAGAATCCACCGGTAATTACAAATACAAGACTATTGTCCGAAAGGGGAAAAAAATGCTGGAATTTAATTTCGAACTAGTGTTGTCAAAAGCACCGACCATGAGTTTCCAGTCAGTACTGACATTTTTTAGACGTCATTTACCACTAACATTTGAGCACTGAACCAATGAAGTAAATGTAAACATGTAAGCATATATTATTTGCAAAAAGGGTTGCACATAACATTGTAACACTGCAATCTAAAAATAAAAATAAACCTTTGAAAGCAGAAGTTAAAATTGACTAAACAAAAAATGAGCAAAACGGCTATTTTGATTACCCCATTACAATTTACCTTTAGTGCTATCATTCAAATACACTACATATTTCACATTTTTTGTCAACTAGAAAAATTTCAGAAAAATGTATATTTTAGTCTGAGTTATTGCACTCCTATTTCTCTGAGCTCTGTCTGAGCGGCGGTGCTCATTCTAAATGAAGTTTGTGGAGTTTAGCAGAGAATTTGCAAAGCAAAAGCTCATGCACTTCTGACAGCAAAAATGGAAATATTAAAATATGTATATTTTAACATTTACAGATTGTGTACATACATGTGAAAGGTAAGTTATGCATTAAGGAAAACAGCACATCTCAGACACATTAAACAGTGTGTCTCTGTCAGCCTCACACGCAGCCTTTCTATCAGAGCATATGATGGGCTTTGAACTGAAACTATAAACTATAGATAGGCTACTAGGAGAGAAATAAAAGACAGAAATTATTTAAATGCAAACAAAAACAACAAAACCGCTCTGATTGCATGTTTGAATACTGCGTGTTGATTGAGGCATCACTAGACTTTTGTGTAGTTTAAATTGTACCAGCATACTTTGAGGTCAAAATGCGTAGCCGCTACGCAAAATGCGTACAGGTTGGCAGGGCTGCAGCAGTGCATGTGCATTGCACTTGTATGTGTGTTTATATTGTTATTTATTTGTGTGCGCATCCCTGTCAAACACTGGCAGCCTGAGGTGTGTAAGGTGAGTGATTTTGGCACTGTGTATGCGTCAGACATCCAGAGGTCCTGTGGGTGTAGGGCCCGCAGGTGTCTGTCTCTGCCCATCAAAGAGATCTTCACTGGGCCTCAGGCATGGCGAAAGAACAGCTGAACCTCATGGAGAGGTGCCACTCTTCAACTCTCTAGGGTCTGTAGACCCAACCCTGGGCACCTGGGACCCCCTGCTCTTCTTCAGACCACACACACCCGCATATGCCGTGAGATGCTACAGATGTTTGTGTGTGTGTTTGTTCTCTGTATAGTCAGAATTTTACAGGGCTGTTGGAATGTGGACTTTGGTAAAGACTGATCAGATTAGAATAGACAAATTGTTGGAGTGCAGGGGCCCACCGGAGATCGGGTTGCCATGAATAATATAACCCCGCAAATTCAATGTGCACTAAGGGACTGAGTGATGTACGACTTACACATGTACAGCATGTGTAAGCCCTGTTAACAGGTATGCAGAAGGCTAACGGACATGAATAGAGCCCCTTTCATATGGTTTTTGTCATATTTCCCCAATGCACCAGGGTAAAGGGCCAAGTTTTATACTTTAATAATAATAATATATAATGTTTTATTTTTAATAATGACAACAAATAATATATACATATATATATAAATATATATATATATATATATATATATATATATATATATATATATATATATATATATATATTTTTTTTTTTCCTTAAAATTTTATATTTTACTATTACAATACACTTTTATTATTCATAAATATATTGTTATTTAAAAATATATATATTTGTTTTGATTTAATTGATTTATTCATCTACTTATTTATATAATTTACTTATTATTTAGACAATTTTTAGTTACATGTATTATTTATTATTAAAAAATATTTCAAGAAAAAAAAACATTATTAATAACCTGTAATCAAAAGAAAATCAATACTGAATAATATCAATATCAATTGTTTTAATAAATAAAAAGAAATAACTAAATCCAAACAAAGCAAGGTGAGAATTACAATAATGCAAGGAATCTTAAGAAGAAAAAAAATAGTATTTTATAATAAAGTTTGCTTAACATAAAAAATAAAATACAAAAACAAGCATATTTAGACAAAGATAATTCACTTTTCTTGGCCCACCTCATGCTGAGCATCTGTGCACTTCCTCTACACATACAAACGTCATCCGCAGGAGTGCAAGAATAACTGCACTCAACCCTTTTAGACTACACCTTGTAATTTCATAGCCCAATTCATAGGTACACGCATACCTGTCAACAAGCATCTTTTCATCTCGAAGCCAAGAGCTTGTGAGCTATGTAGTGTGCTGTGAAGATTTACTTTCAATGCAAAGAATCCAGCTCTTTGCGAACTCACATGTTAATTCCATAGAAAAGCTTTGGGTGCCAAGTGTTACATTTATTCTGCTAACTGAAAGAAGCCACAGCGAAGCTTTAAAAAGAAAAGCAACGTCATGAGCTCCTTTTTAATTTGACCTGAATACATGTTCAGTAAACAAAAACAAAAAAAGATGACTTGCAAAAAATGCAATAGGAATATGGCTTGTTTAATAAAGCTATAAGCCACAAGAGCCGGCGTCTTACAGTTTTTTTTTTTAAACATGGTTACGGGGTATACATTTAATGGAAGAAGGTGAAGCCATAATCCTCTTAAACTGTATGACATTAAGTGGTTTGTTGCATGTATGAAATGACAACAATAACATGATAAAAGCCAGCAACGTTTAAAAACCATTTTCCACTATAATCTTTCTTCCGCCATGTAAAATATTGCTTTCACATAAATGTAATGTGATAACACTGTTAAATACAGAATTAAACTGATGCTGGTCACAGGTGTGTGTGTGTAGGTGTGCATACTGGCTACCGTAAAACCGCTTCAAATGTGGCTAATCCAGTACGACTTCACTTTTACTGAAGATAAAGACACAATAATATTTTTCACACAAAATGCAAGATCATAAGTCTCATCATTAACATAATGTGCTTCCACACATGCCTTCATCTGAGTGACTGAAATAACCTAATTAACGCTAGGCTGAAAAATGTCCATGCACCTTTGCTGAAAGTCACGTCAGATCTAGTTAACAGAATGGCAGGTACCCACAGAAGCACACGCATGCACACACATACAAAGAAGAAGTGAATGATACAACGCCTGGTCTGCAGTGACAACTGTCCTCTGTGGGTTTGCGTGTGTCCTCGTGTGTGCTGGAGTGTATCATATCTCTATGCAGACAGGCCTATTATTGCCAGCATATTTACACCTATGTGCCAGCACAGCAGCATGTGATAAACACAGAGTGATGAGTGCGGTGTTGATCAGTCAGTGGTGGGGTGATAATGAAATCTGAAGTATGAGCAAATCCACTAATCAGAAATGTCAGCTATCAGCGGCTCTTCATCATTACACAAACAGATACTCAACATATTCTCTCCTTTACAAAGCAATCAAAACATCTATTTTTGTGTTCACTGTATTATTTATTTTGTTACGAGAGCTTCAATTTGGAATATATTTTTATTTTGTTGAAACTAAACGTACTGTATCTAAAACATCAAAACAATGAAATATATGTATAAATAACATTAAATAATATCCATGGATAAAACTGCTAAAAAATTTTAAATATTTTTTTTAAACATTTATATAATACAATTCAGATACATTAAAAAAAAAATAATAATAATTTTTGTTTAAAATAAAACAAATTAACAAAATATTGAATTTTTAATGATATATATATATATATATATATATATATATATATATATATATATATATATATATATAGTGTGCGTGTGTGTGTGTGTGTTCATTGAAATTTTTCTATGAACACTTATATTCATATTTATTTAAGAAAATCAATTTACTTTATTATTTAAATTTTTTATATTTACAATATTTCACCTTTAACATTCTCCATAATATAAACAAACCTATATATATATTTATAAAACAATAACATATTTCATGAAAAAAACAAACTTTAAAATTACTATTATGAAGCATAATAATTCCATATAAGAATCTTGTAGAAATCGAATATATCTTAAAACATATATTAGTCATATTTAGCTTAAAATGTTGAACCCAGAGGGTTAATATAATGAATCCTTGTATTTAATCTTTATTGTAGAAATATTAACTTGTTTCAATAACATTTCAGTCATATTTGAACATGACTTTATACTTTAATATTTATAACTTTCAGATATTCAATATTTTACAACTTATTTAACATTTCTCAAAACATTATTTTAACAATCATCTTATAATGTGAATTTATTATTTGAATTTTGTAGAAATCTAAATTGGCATTAAATAAAATATTTTTCCCATTCTTAGCTTAACATGGCCAGATAAAGAGAGAAAGAGAGAGAGAGAGACTAATAATGGGATGAGTTTAAGATGGGCTAATGGGATAAGTGTAATATAGCAGACAGACAAGAGGAAGTACACAGCATTCTGAAGAAGGTTAACAGAAGGATCTTAATCTAAGCATCATCTAGAGTGGTCTGGATGTGGCAGATAGGCTCACAGCAGCTCTCACTCATGGCACTTGTCCAGATCCCTACTGCACTCTCACAAAACCCCACCGGATCAAAACACTTCCTTCCCAATTCAGCAGTTTGGGCCTGGCCTTGATGGTGTTCTTAACACCCTCCACGTGTCCCAAGAAGAAGGCTGATCTTCATTCGAGCACTGACGGCGTGCTCACCGTTTGTCCGAGTGCAGGCTGGCACCGGCCCCGGGATTCTTCCCGGAACAGGGCAGCACATTAACATGGGGATTGATTTCCCCATTCCTCCTACATGCCTGCAAACATGAGTTGAAATCATTCATTAAATCTGCCTCTTTGGAAAACTGAATAGATTACATTGCTTATCTCAGCCAGATCAATAAATGTAAGCAATGGGCAGATTAATTGCTTGTGACAGGAAAAAGCAAGCAGCGATGTTTGTGTAGACGGCAGGGAGGAGAGAAACACATACAGTGGGCACGGAGAGTGCTTTTGTAAATCTTAATTCAAATGCTCTGTCTGGGCTCATGGTCAGTCTGGATTTGACCGTCAGATTGTTCCATTACTCTTCTACCACATAAAGATGAAGGTGAATCAAGTGAACAGAGAAGTGAAAGAAAACATAAATAAATATCAAAACATATCCTACATAAACCTACTTTCCCGATATGAAAATCAGTATTTCAGAATCTTGTGGACGCATTATTATCCAATGAGGCTAATTGGGAAATATGGCTGTTATTAAAGATCACACAACTATGACACGAACAGGATTTATTCTAAATAGAAATCTTTTGTAAAAATAAAAGTCTTCTTAATAGAGATTTTTACTGTTAAATGTGAAATTTAGCAGTTTTCTAAATAATTGTATTAATTTCTTGCTAAATAAAATTATTAATTTATTTAAAAATGGTTGTCTATATTGTTACAAAATATTTCTATTTGGAATAAATAATGTTCTTTTTATTCATCAAATAATCTACAAACAAACAAACAAATAAATAAATAAAAATAATTAAATAAATAAAGGACCATGTGATACTGAAGACTGTAATAATGGCTGATGAAATTTAAGGTTTGCAATCACAGGACATTACAATTGAGGATTTATAAAATGGAAAACACAGATTTTGAATTTAAATCATATTTCATAATATTACCGTTTTTACTGTATTTTGATCAAATAAATGCAGCCTTGAGCCTAAGAGACTTCTTTAAAAAATTATAAAATAAAATTTGAATGGTTTCATATTTTTTTCCCTTTCTCTATTTATTTATTTTTTTAAATGAAAAACATACAGGATCAGAATCTTGAATCTTATAAATCTTTAAATAGTGTATTGCTAAAAGAAAACAAAAAGAAAACAAAAAGCATTGTCATAATTCTAGCACATAATTGAGTCAATGAGGTTGAGAACCATATGCATATTTATAAAACGATCAAGAAGTTCTACGTCGAATGTAGTAACTTTTCTCACTCTAAAGGATTTTAAATACAGTATTTGAAATCTATTACTTAGAAAAGTAATAGCATACCTTTCCTCAACAAGCCACACGAGTTTTAATTCATGTCTCTAGCACAAATTGTATATTATGACTTATGCATTATGACATTGCCATAAACATAAGATGAGTCAACAACATTTACCTCAGCAGTTTACAATTAAATAAATCGAACAAAACAATGCTGATATGCAGCAGCCAAGAATGCTGTGAATACAGTCAAAGCATGGAAAATAAACTGGATAGACAAAGAGATATGAGAGCAGCGGAGTGTAACAGTTTTAACCCTGTGGCATGCGTGGTGTGCAGGGATCAGGACGCAGTAAAGAGGGTGAGAAGAGAGAGAGAGAGTGAGCAAATACAAATAGAGTATCTGTGCTCTCTCAGTGTCTCAGTGTGTGCACGGTGTTAAGATGGATAGCAGTATGCCACAGGGGCTCCCTGTAGAGAGATGTAAAAATAGCAGCCCACTCTTCCTCTTCTTCCCCACTCTCATCCTCATCCCTCTTTTATCCTCTCCTTTGTCTCACCTCTGCCCTTCTCTTCTTTATCTTTCCTAATCTTTCATTCACTTATGCTCTCTTTGTTACACGTGCAAACACAGGTATTTCTCGGTCTGCGAATGCCACGCTCGTACGTCCAGAGCGAATGCTTGAACCGGGAAGTGGACAAGAGAGTTCTGGGTCAGCGAGGACAGGCCGGGATGGGATGGGATGGGATTGGGGGTGAACGTAGGAGAGCTTTCACCTCGGCACAAGCGTCTTAAATACAGCCGAACAGCAGGGCTTGTGGGAGGAGAGAAGTGGAAACCATGGTGAAGAGTGGTGTAGAAGACAGAAGAGGACTGAGCACTATTATGTCAAGAAGAAGGTGTCTCAGCTGAGGCGCTGGGCTTATGAGGTCACATATGAGATGGAAAGAATATGGATTTTATTGAACTTTGTGTCATGTGCTTCAGCTAATCAGGTGGCAACTGACAATAAATAATAACGGACGTATTGGAAAAAAGGTTTTTAATCTGGATATTGCGGCAGCCGCTATCAAAATGTATTTTTTAAATGACTCATTTGTAACATTTTAGACATTTAGAAATACGCTCATTTATAACATTAAACAAAACATCAGAAATGACTCAAATTACATTTTTAAGAAAAGTATAAAAACAAATAAGCTAACATATCTGACATCTAACTAATACCATAAGTACTGTTTATAGCTTATTATGTTACACGTTACTATGTATGTATCATGTAGTTCTGCAACATGAGACTGAAAGTATTAAAGCTTACCTTATACAGTTACGAAAAGATTTGGATGAGCTTTGATATATCTCAACCTCTGGTTGATTTGAGACTATATATTTATATGATTCCTTCTGCATTTGCTCCATTTCATGATATCTGACATTTCATTAAAGATAACACAACGTCTCCCCTCAGAAGTCTGTTTGCAGGGATGACTGAACGTCTGGATCTAGAAATCAAAAATTAGTGAGTGAGTAAATATGCAGAGGCGGCGGGGGTAAAGGACATTGTGAGCTCTGGTCAGTATGAGAGAAGAGTTGTGAATCAATAATGCATATGCAGAGATGAGATCAGATCTTAGCCCAGTCCTCTGACAAGGTGAAAACAGAACAGAACAGGACAGAGAGAGAGAGAGAAAGAGAGAGAGAGAGAGAGAGAGAGAGAGAGAGAGAGAGAGAGAGAGAGAGAGAGAGAGAGAGAGAATGACATGTCATGTATAGCTGAAAATAAGAATGTTTACTGTGTAGAATTAAGGACATTCTGCAAACGTCCAAATTTTAAATAAAAAATGCAATGTTGAATAAAAGCTGCACTTAAATGGTTGGCACTGACCTGCTCATACTCAGAACATGCTCGGATGTGGCTTTGGTTTTGTGCCAAATGCAGATACAGTACATACCCCACTTTATATAAAGAGCTGGGCACAAATATAGTTATGAGATATACATATTTAAAACCCCCAGCTAATCAGTACAATCTGTGTTTTAGAACTAGAAACTGTTAACATGTTACCTTTAGAAGCCTAATTAGAATAGACACATTAATAAACATCAACACAATGAACGGAAGTAATGCAATATTGTGAGAAAACAAATCGCAAAATGTATCCGATTGTCTCAGCACAACGTTACTACAGATGCAGCTTCTGTTCAAACATCGCAGTGTAAAGACAAAAACATAAAAAAAAGACCAGAGGACCAAAGCATGGGGCGGCATGTGGGATGCTGGGTTCTGACTGATGGCTGATCAGCATGACCCCGCACAGCCCTCCACTCCACTAACTGACAGCACCACTACCATCACAACCGGCCCCACGAAAGCCGGAGTGCTTACCATGGCAACGGCAACCACAAAGCTCTCGAATTCCCATTGTCTGCTCTTTAAAACATTAAAGTTGAAGAGAGCGCGCGAAGCAGAGAGTGAGAAAGAGAGCGAGCTATCAGTACTCATAAAGGAGGATGAGAATCCAGGGCACTCCACAGCCATTTACAATGGAGGACCATGAAAATGAGGGCAAAACAGGACACATGTTCTTTTTATCTCTCTCCCAATACAAGATATAATGTGATCACTTAGATCTGATTCAACAAGAACATGGAGCACAACCTCTCTCCACTCAGGGAAGGAGGCCAAGTTATCCGGCATTAGCTAGTATGTTCTTCAGTGCGTATATGTGCGGCTCTCTTCTGAAGCCTAGTGCGCACCTCATCGAGGGACCATTTTTAGGCATCACAGGTGTGCCCCAGATGTGAAGTTTGTTTCCAGAGCAAAATTATACAGCTTGTGCATATCCTTCACAAATATGGCAATCCCAGAATGCACTGCAGTAAGTCAAGGGAAAATGGTAATGAATACATTTTATTCAGTAGTGAAAAGTGTTAATAGAAAAGTTTAATTTAATTAAAACACACTTCTTCACCCATAATTTGGTGTTACTTTTTTTTTTTTTGGTAGATATAAAACAGGTCAAAAATTAACACTTGTCAAGTGTTAAGTGATAGTCTAAAACTTTCACCTAAAATTAACTACTACAAAAATAATTAAAAATATGCATTATTGATTCTTTCATCCTGTTTATCTTTATCTAGATCTATTTAAGAGTAGTCTAATTTTGGGTACTAAAAATAGGTTCTTATTAATACTTTTTAAAGACAGTGCTTGCCACATATTTATAATATGTTTGGCATTATTAATGGATTTTGTTATACACAAAAATACAAAAATAAAAATAAAGTTGACTAACCTTTATATTTCTGACAAGGACTACATTTGCCAAAACATAATTTTTTTAAATATATAAATATTCATCACATTAAGGCATAAAAACAAATATTCTATAAACAATATTAAAGTGTTATCATTTTTGTGTGAACAAGAAAAAAAATAATATTCACAAAATATTTTGGACAACATATATAAACAAAAATACATTCTAAATAAAATATTTACAAAAAATGGTTATCGGTTATTTGGCTGGCTGTCGTCTCAATTTACTCTCCATTGGCAGATCCAGGGGGGAAAAAAAGCTTATTTAGAACCCTACTTGTGAGCTTCCATTTCGGTCAGGATGCTGTCTTAGAAGGTAGCTGGCTTTGTGGACAGCATACAGCTCACTGGGTTTTGGAGCAGAGCCTATGCATGCATCTTTATGTGCGTGTGTGCAGGTCTCAGGTGCAGCGAGCAGGATCTCACCCTCATCACTTCACAGAGACAGGTGGATTGGAGAGCCAGGGGGTGTAGGAGACAGTCTGTCACACCAGTGACCCCCAAAGAGCCTACCTGTACACTGAGCCAATCCTCATGCTCAATACACAGGCACATGCACACACACACATTAGACATTCACAACGATTGATGGAAACAGCAGTTGTGCTGCTGGACAACCGTCTATAAGACAATTTGTGAGCATCACCGATGCTCTGAGGGCTTCAGCCTGTCTGCTGAAATGCTCTTTTGAGGGTCACAGTGGTAGAACAGACTAACAGATGGTCTCTCAGCCCACACTCAATGAGCGAAGTGACCACCAACACGAACAGCTACAGAGAGGAGAATGAACGAATGCCATTCAGTCCCAACCACCCACCCCAGATTCTTTTCAATCAAATCAACACATTAATAAATAAAATCCCCCATCTGAAATGGCACTATTACCTTTGGATTCATTTATGAGGAGAAGTGTATCGTTTCTGGCTGATAGGCTGGAAAGAAATGAATGCTTGGCATAAATCAGTAGTGATGTTAATCTCCAGCACAAGCTGACCTCTGAACCTGTTCCACACTACACACTAAAAAAATAAATATATTATTTAAAATAGATTTGTAATCCCAATATGGCTTAGCGCGGTTATATAAAAAAGTGCGGTCATTCAGCTCATGATAACAGTGTTTTCTGTCTCAGAGAAAAAAAAAAAAACCCATGTCAAGTGTTAGTATAATTACTTCTTTCCTATTAAAGTAGTCTAAATAAATTTATTATCGCAGAAAAAAAATATCGCTATGTCATTTTTCCCCCCAGCATCATGTAGCACTAACACATGCTCATGACGTTTGTTCAGAGAATGTCACAGCGCAAACATAGGCTTCTCTCTGTAAATTGCTTTTATCCCTGCACGTGAGCGTGTGTGTTGTGTCAGGCAGTTCAAACAGAGTTTTTACGACGAGGCATGAAAGCGAGTTGGGCGGATGTGTGCGTTTGATGCGAGGTTGAGCAGTCTGCTGAACGGCTGCCAGCGTTCTATCAACAGCCCAGCACACTGCCAATCGGCCGAGAAGGCTTGGAAAAGAGCAGCATCTGTGTGTTAATTCATCTCTTTGTGTGTGACCTGATTGACTGTGAGGCTTTGACGGCACAATACTTACACACCTTTTCTTGTGTACATGGGAGGAATGAAATGGGAAAAGAACAGCCTGTGTGTATATATATATATATATATAACAGTATTAATATTTCACTTAATCCTTGTTAAACATTTTATTCAATTTAATTTTATTGTATTGTAGGAGCCATAAATTAATTTATTTATGGTGTCTATTTAATCTAATTCAAAATATTTTTTTATAATACTAGATTTTTTTTTCTTTTTCATCTTCAATTAATTTATTAGCATTACTATTACCATGGTATAATTTGTAATTGCATTTTATATATATATATATATATATATATATATATATATATATATATATATATATATATATATATATATATATATATATATATACATATATATTAGGGGTGTAACGATACGCGTATTCGTATTGAACCGTTCGGTACGACGCTTTCGGTTCGGTACGCGGTACGCATTATGTATACCGAACGGTTCGTTGGAGTAATTAATTATATTTGAAAAAAAAAAAAAAGAGAGAGAGAGAAATATAATGATATGCGTTCAACAAGGTAGCCCAATAACCCAAACAACGTAACAGGCAACGCCCCTGACACTCCCGAAGAAGAAAAAAACACCATCTTATATGTTTATGTTAGGCTACTCAGCAGGCGCTCGCTCACTCAGTACGTGCTGAAGGCTCGTTGCAAAATAGCCAATGCGTTTAACAGACTAGAAATGAGAAGATCCTCCAATAACCAACAGGTCTGGTGTTTGGGTGCACTTTGGATTCCCTTTAAGCTATAATGGTGATGGCAAGAGAGTGGTGGATAAAAAACAACGGTATGTCGCATCTGCAACATGACAGGGTACACCAGCGGGAATAAAAAAAAAAAAAAAAAAAACACCAGCGGGAATATCTGGGATATATGCGTCAGTACTATCTGGGAAAAGACGAAAAAAAGGAGAAACATGCACGCAGCAAACTAAAACTATGCCTGCAGCATTTAGAAACTATAGCTTACAGGGAATCCAACCCAAACACCAGACCTGTTGGTTATTTTAGGATCTTATATTTCTGGTCTGTTAAAGGCATTCGACATTTTGCAACGAGCCTTCAGCGCGTGCTGAGTGAGCGAGCGCCTTAGGGGCCGTTCACATATCGTGCCTAAAAACGCATGGAAAACGCTAAGCGCATCTTTCTCCTCCTTTCCAAAGCGCTTGGGCAGAAGCGCTCATGAGGCGTCTGTCTTTGCTAAGCAACAATGACGTGCTCTCTCCATGAGACGCGGAAATTTCAGCGAAGGATAAATGGATTTGCAGCTCTAAAAATCGCTTGCAGTAGCTCTGCTACTAAATTTATTTCAAAATTGCAATCCATATACAACTATGATCAGCTGATCCTTCATCTTGGCTGAGCTCTCAACGTTGTTACGGGAAAGGATGAAGCTGATTGGTTGGTTCTTGTCACATGACCCGCGGTGCGCTTGCGGCATTCTGAAAAGTTGAGATGTTTTTACATTTTGCTGTATCTAAAACGTATCGAACCGAACCGAACCGAACCGTGACATCAGTGTATCGTATCGAACCGAACCGTGAATTTTGTGAACCGTTACACCCCTAATATATATATACACACACACACACACACACACACACACACAATACAACAAAACACAAAAGTGATTTTATATAAATAAAATAACATTAAATGTTTCAATTCATGTTCCAAATAACGTTCATGAAAGTAAAATGTCAAAATAATTGTGAAATAATGTTCATTATTCAAAGTAAAAAATCCATTTACAACAACATTCATATTCTAACCTGTAATAAAATATATAAAAGAAAAATCCTTAAATACAGTAATTTAATGTCATCTAATGTTCTAATTTTGCATGATATTGTGACACAATGACATTTTAGTGGGTGTCTTCTGTAAATCACGGTAAAAATGTATGATAGTCACTGAATACACACATATATACATGTGTATAAGACATAAAAGAGATAAACATCTGGACCGAAGTGGTGAAAAATCTAGATTTGCATAGAAGGTGGTGGTGAACACTTAAAATAAATAGAAATAAAATAAATAGAAGAATTGTCAGCTCTGGCCTGCCACGTCCACCTCCATACCACACACACACACACACACTCCATATCCTGTTTACAACACGTCTCCTGATCACAGTCTTACTCTGATGAAGTAGTAGCTGTAGATCTCAGGTTAAGAACCTCGATCAGAGCAGCCCGTCTCAGCAGCACTGATCTGACAACAGGCCTTTAGCGTAATAGGTTTGCGTAGCCCTGCCCAGAAGCGCTCTGGAAAGAAAAGCCTTTAAAACGCACCATTCCAACCCTGGGAAGACTTATGCTCCATCTCCATGTATCTGTCAGAGAGGATGTTAGAGAAAACTGCAAAGTCACATGCAGCACTCCTTTAAAACAGTCAAGTCACGTGCCAGCCTATCCTGAGCCGAAACTAGCATGACAGCAGCATCGGCGGTGTGCGCGAGTTCTCATCTGAGGAGATTCCCTCAGGGAAACGTCTCTTTTAGATCTCGCAGACATGCAGCTGGCTCAGAGACGGCGCTGCAGACGGGATCATTAAACCCCCATTTCCTAATCTGTCCCTTCAACCCACCATTACACCCTTCCTACGGTCCCCGGATCCTCTTATACACACACATGTACCGTCTGCGCTATCCGTCATCATCGAGGCAAAACACGGCCCCCCTGCAGCAGCACTAATGCAACGCAGAAGCTAATTAACAGAGCTTCCGGACCAATCAGCACGCAGATCCTTCCCATAGACTAATACGGCATGATTGATAGGGGCTTTTCTCTTGGGAGATAACCACTTATTACACGCATGATCCATGTGCACGGCAGAGGCCGGAGTGGGATGTTGTGCATAAGGATGCTAGCTCTTAAATGGCGCGATGCCGTCGTAGCCTACACACAGACAGCCACTCCACAAGTGCTTAACTCACAGAGTCAAGCACGCTTATTAGCAATTACTTCTCTTTGTGCGTGTGTGGATATCTAGGGTTATTTCATTCCTCTTTTTCTCTTACAGAGCGGCGTGTCATCTGTCCAATCCAATTTTATTAATTAAACAATGAATTTGTGTATTAATGAAATGCAAACAAAGAGCAGAGCTTAACATTCACAGTGCCATGAAAAGGAACAATATTGACTAGATCTCACTGAGCAAGACGGTCCAGCAAGGCCAAGGTCACGGGTTTGATTCTAAAAGAGCAAATGTGCTGCTAAAATGTTTAATTGGATTTTTTTGTGGGGGATAAACCAATGCATAATTGCAAACGCAAATCTCTTTTCTATGTAGCAGAAGTATATATGTTCTGAATTAAACCCATCTGAATATGTCAACATCACCACCATCTTGAAAAGGTCATCCAGTTTGGGTTGAGCTCATCCGAGGTAGCCGCTTGACAACCTAGTGTCATTATATGCAAGATAGCAAGACATTCACTCAGAACAAGAGGACGAAACCTGATGCCTGTTGGAGCACGAAGCTTGTCGCAGTCTGTAACTGTCAATTTGCTAGCATGTGTTTATGTTTGACCTTAAC
Organism: Carassius auratus; assembly: GCF_003368295.1. Lineage (NCBI taxonomy): Eukaryota > Metazoa > Chordata > Actinopteri > Cypriniformes > Cyprinidae > Carassius > Carassius auratus. The sequence continues at coordinate 27,432,007 of NC_039256.1, read as the reverse complement.
CTTTTTAATAAGGCAGATGTGTTGGTGTATTGCTATAATTAGCTAATGGCGTATAGGTATTCCTCACAGTGATCAGGTTTAAAGATTAAATATAATTTTATCTAGGAGCCAAGACAAGGTAAAAAAGAAAACTCTAAACAAGTATTGAAATAACAGGAAATTGTATTTACAACACATTTAATGGTAAAAATTTGCATAGAGGGTAAAAATGGAAACTGAATGGAAGTAATAAGATAATGTATACCATTCATCAAGATTTATTTGTAAAATATTTACAATATTTTTATAAAGCTAGGGTGCATTAAATAAAACAGTAAGGACATTTATGTTACAAAATTATATTACAAATAAAATAAAAATAATAAATAAAATAAAATGTATATAATAATAATAATAATAATAATAATAATAAAAACATAAGCAGCACAACTGTTCTCATCACTTGTAATAGTAAATGTTCTAGAGCATCAAATCAGCATTTGTAAAATGATTTCTGAAAGTTCATGTGACACTGCAGACACAGAAGTAATGATGCAGAACATTTAGCTTTGATATCACTGGAATACATTTTGGGGATTTTTTAAATGTATTCACAATTGAATTGTATTTCATACCAGTTTACATCACAGCCGTAAACCCAAATTTGATATTTGCTAATGTTAGTCAGAGGTGGGCTATTTTATTCTAGACAGAGAGCCCAGAGATGAGGATAAGTCATTAATATTTTTGCTCTGCTTTCCCAGGAGAAAAATACTGTTTATTGTGGGATAGATTATGATAATGTGTATATCTGCTAAAGGTCAGCTTTTATGATCACGCTAGCATATAGATTACCTGAGAGCCAATAGACATGAACTAAAAGCCACAAAAAACTCATTTAGGGATTTCACGGGATCTTAAATATTTATTTTTTTCCAGACCCATGCGGCTGCGTTTATGCCAATAGAAAGTTTTTTCTTTTTTTCAGAGATGGAATATGTTAGGCAGTTTGATGGAAGACAATGACATTTCTTTTCTTTTGAATAACATGCACTTACAAATAATGCACAATGAGACAAGAGACATTAAAAACTAGTGCGGGTCAGGTTATGTTTATGATTTTGCACATCTGTATGTGCTCACCTGAGCTTCACATCATAGTTCTGATATTTGAGGCAGTTCGATTCCTTAACTGCGGTCTGAGGTCGAGCCGTCTGACAGGGAGAAGCAGGGGTCTTTGCTTGATAAGACTCTCTGTATGGTAGGGGTCTGTATGAGATAAGAGTCAGTATGTGTTAAAGGTCAGTGTGTGTTAAGGGTCTTTGTGTGGGGTTGTCATGCCAAATCCAGTCTTCTCTATCCAAAAGCACACACACACACACACACTCACACAGAGAACCAAATCAAGCTCTTCTATCATTTCTCCTCCCTCTCATCTCTTCCCAGCACAGGGAACAAAAGGACAAAGAGAATAAGAGACAAACCCGGCTCTTTCTGTGCTCTCATAAAGGTCTCGGCGAGCTTTGATGGTGCTGTTTCAGTGAAGGTGGGTGGGCTGAACTCAAAGTTAAAGTATGAAAAGATATATATAACAACAACAAAAACAAAGCATTGCAATATAAGTGTGAGGGTGGAGTAGTCCTCCCAGAAAGCTTTATGACTGTCAGTATTGTCCCTCTGATGAGAGCTGGTCGATTGCTTTGGTCCGAAACCGCCTGTATATCTTCTGTCATCACAACACACATAAAATGAAAATACGACTGTTTCACACACAAACACACCCACTTACTCACTGCTCTCTGTCTGAACATGATCATTGAATAGAAGATTTTATTTCTCATATCAATTTGAAATTTATGAATTAAATTTATATATATATATATATATATATACACACACACACACACACACACACACGCACACACACACACACACACACTTTAATTGCAATGTGCAGATCCTTTTCCAGGCTATTAAAGTGAAATAACTGAACATAAATATAGGAGCCTAATAATTTTTTTTAAAAGAGATAGTTCACCCAAATTTAAATTTCTTTATTTATCTTTAAATTTAAAGATATGATCTTAGAATAGCAATTCAGAGAAGAAAAGTCAAAATTATGAGATAATTACCTTTTTAAGCTTTTATTTTGCGACACAATCAAACTTCAATAATGACTTGGACCTGTCAAGCTTCATAAATCAACATAGAAGAACTATAAAAGAGCTTTTATATGAATCCTTTATGTTATGTCATTTGAAGCCACAAAATAGACTAACATTTTATTTGTATGAAATGGTCAAAATGAAATAAAAGTACATTTTATATTTACTAGTTACGCACTGATCACTGTATGCTTTTATTGTAAAGAACAGTAGCTTGAAAATTTAGGTTTGGAATGGCAGAAGAGTAGGTACATTTTCACTCTTATTGCTTAGAGACTGCATTTTATAATATGAAATTATGAAATAAAATGTATAAATAACAAAAAAAGACCTTAATAACAGCAGCTATGGTTCAACACTCAAAATGACAAAAGAAAAGAATGTGCTTGAGAAATGTGACTGAATTCAGTAAAGAAGTGAGACTGTTAAAAAAAGCCTAAAATAAAGGTGAAGGCGGACGAAACCAGGGCAAGTTTGGTCTGTCACAGTGGTGCTTTTTGATCACAGAAATCTCAGTCTGTTCTCACTAGTCTCGAGGGCCTAAAGGAGAGTGAGTCTTAACCAGGTCACATGTCTGCGGCCCCTGAGATTCACCCGGTAAAAGCCTTTATTCAGAGTTGTAAATACAATATTTAATGGAAGGAAAAGCCTACTGTGGGTGTTGTTCTACATGTTTTACACTCATTGCTCTCTCGATTTTGTCTAGCACAGGTCAGCTTTTTGTGTTTAGCCTCGTGACCTCTGTTTGTTTTTGTTTTTTAGAAAGTATAATTTTGAAATTACAAAAGCATTTTAGGCTCTATTACACAAAGCTGAGAAATAACTGTGCCGCAGTGACAAGGCCAGTCATATCATATTTAACAGAAGTAAGGGATATAATTAGATGCATTCATCAAAGACATGCTCATTTAATGAGTAACCTGATCAAGAGAGAGACAAGCTGAAATCAGACACATCCAACAATAAAAGGCAAGAGCAGCTTTCATGTCTTCACACACAGGTGCTACTTGACAGGTCAAGTAGTTAATTTAGTGTTTTTCAGTATGACCCCTCACACCCCCAGAGACAGTGATGGGACGGTTTGTTATGATCATAATTTCACAGCAGACACAACTGTTCTATCTATCTATCTATCTATCTATCTATCTATCTATCTATCTATCTATCTATCTATCTATCTATCTATCTATCTATCTATCTATCTATCTATCTATCTATCCTAGCCATGACCTAGGCAAGTACTACATATCAAATGGACTGTACTATCTCTCTGCCCTTCATAGCCTCATTTTCTTTCACATCGAACTGAATTATTTCCCTCCTCTCACAGACTCCACAGTTACCCAGAGGTGAAGAACATTTCAACCTGGTTTCAGCTGGGTTGAGTATGTGAACAGCTGTTCAACAACCCCGCAGCAAATGGACCCTAAAGCCTGCACAACCCTTCTGGTCCTACACTCATCACATCAGTCCCCTCCTCTCCCCTCTCCATCAGGGCAGAGTCCATATTGTGCTGCTGTCCTCTAAACACTGTGCTGCCTCTCACACAGCCCGCAGGGTGCCTTCAGCACACAGGCGCACACATGCATACACACGCACGCATGCTTTGTGCACATGACGACTAACCCCTTGTTGTGCTGTCATCTAAAGAACGACAGTGGTGGTTCTGGCTTCATGAGAGTCTAAAAGGGTCTGTAAGAGAGAACAGGGGGTGATAGCACTCAAAATACTGAAATACAAATATCATAGCATTTTGGTTAGGAAGATGGCTTTGTGTGTGTTTGCATGTTTGGCTACATGTGTACACTGTGTCCATCTTTTCACTTGTGGTACACAGACTAGTGTGCAAAACTTTTATTTAAGGTTAATCATGAAATTTGAATTTATGGCAAAGCATACTTGCCATTTTGGTATTATTTGGTTTCTGCCATTATAGTGCTACTTAAGTACTGTTAAAGTAAGTTATGTTTTTTTATATTAATATTTGATCTTTTTTCCCCTCCTCAATTTCAGTAATTGTGTTAATTATTATAAATACACAATACTGGTCAATTGCATAAAGCAGGGGTTAAAAACGAAAAAATAAAATAAAATAAATAAATAAATAAATACGCAGAGCAGAATTTATGTTTCAATGTTTCTGCTCCTGTGTTTCTCTGTATTATAGCTATTCTGGGAGAGAGGGAAAACAAAACAAAAAAGAAAGAAAAACGCAGCTTAACTATACTCACTTTTGAGGGTCACGAGTTTGGTATGCAAAGCAAAGCACAAGCCGAAGGAGTATAATCAAAGAGTACTTTTAATATTCCACAGGAGAGAACGGGAACCACCAAACACAAATCCAAACGATAGCAGACAAAGCACCAGTGGAAAAACACAGAACTTAAGTACTAAAACTTAACTGGGAGAACTGAAACAGGTGTGGAGCTAATTAATCAAAAACCATCCAAAACAAACTAGGCAGGAGAAAGGAAACACAGAAAACTAAACCAAAACACATGGTGACAATACTATAATGTCCTTTCTTGCAAAAACTGAATGTGGGCTGACAAAATAGGCTTGAGCCCCGGGCTCTTGCAGGACAATAATTCATCCTTGCATAAATTTCTATATGCATGCACCCATAAGTGTGATATTGCATGAGACAGAGGTACACAACATTCCCGCCAACAAATTCTGTGACACATCATCCTCGCCATGTGACAACAACCAAGCCTCTACTGTTACCATAGAAACGTGTACATTTCTCACACATTCTACACAGATCCATTTCAATCGGCTTTGACTGTGGTCACAATGAATTTTCCACTTTCTTTTTCCACTTTTCACCATCTGGAAGCTTCAAGACCATGGTTTGCATCGGAGAAAAGGCCTGCGGCCCTTCCTTTGTGTGGGAAGCTGTATCAGTGTTAGTGAATATAGGAAGAGCTGGGTTCACAGGAGTGTTTCATTAACTGTGCATTAGTTTAAGAGGACAGACTATTCATATGGTCTAGAGTGTTCAAAGGATGTTGCAGCAGTGGCTATTCATCTTTAAAGGGGAAGTAAATAACTCATTGATTTAGAAGGAAGGTGAACGGACTAATCCATTGATTGGCAGTGAGGTGAAGGTGGTCAACCAGTCAACCAGAGCCAAGGGCTTCGGAGTCAACCATTAATTGTTGGTTGGTGGGCTGTAATGACCAAATCATCTAGGATAAGGGTCACCGAAACACTTCACTGACTGCAAACAAAGGCATATGTATGGTCTTGTAAGCAAACATTTCGAACAGTAACTGCAGAAATCCAAAAGAAACCTAAATCTGTAAATCCTGAAGAAAATATCTGTGTTTGTACGGTGGCAAATAAACTGTGCAAAGTTAAGTTTAGGTTGTAGAGTTTTGTTTTATAACGTCAATGCAAAGTCACTGTGCAATGTTAAGATGGCTATAAATATTTCAATACATGCAACAAAGACAATAACAAGGTTTGATTTGCAAATAAATGTAAGAAAGGTAACTGAGAATTTGGTATGCAATGTTCATTCTAACAGTCATACAAAATTTAAGTTAAGGGTATTTTTTAAAATAAATTAATACTTTTATTTAGCAAGGACACAATAAATTGATTAAAAGTGACAGAACATTTACATTTTTGCAAAAAGCATTTCATTAGATGCTGTTCTTGCTAACTTTCTCCAAAGTCTCACAGTTTCTCCAAACTTTCAGTTTTAAATATTGTATATTCATATAAAAAATTAAACAGCAACCGTTTCATCATATATATATCACAAGAATAAATTAAATTGTAATTATAATAATAATTCCTTACTTTTATATAGCGCTTTTCTAGGCACTCAAAGCACTTTACATAGTCAGGGGGTATCTCCTTATCCACCACCAGTGTATATATAATATTATAAATAGTATAGTTATAAATAAAATTGATTATTGGAAACAAATTAGAGTCATTATTTTAAGCAATTCAGGCTGAATTGTCAATAGAAATCATCTGCTGCAATCCCACTCTATCATGAGCGTGCATACAACATTTGACAGAAACTAAAGATTACAGTTTATAAAATTTTTAATATGGATATTTTTCTTACACGAATGCATTGATTCACTTCAGAAGGTCTTTATTTACCCCTGGAGCCATGTGGTGTACTTTTTTATGATGGATTAATGCACTGGATTGGATCTCATCACCCATTTGCTTGTGCTTGGAAGAGCAGGACATTTTTTTATGACTTTGTATTCATCTGAAAGAAGTAAGTCATATACGCCAATGATGGCTTGAGGGTGAGAAAACGTTGGGGTAACAAGTTTAAACAGATCCAGACCAGATTGGATCAGGAATATTAACATGTCAACATGTTAACATGAATTAATCTCATTAAACTCTGTGAATCGTGATCATGAGTTACGGCATGAAAGCCAAGGTCACTGGCTTTTAATTAAGGGGAAGTTGTGGCCTAATGGTTAGAGGGTTGGACTCCCAATCGAAGGCCGGACGGAATTGTGGGTGGGGAGAGTGCATGAACAGCTCTCTCTCCACCTTCAATACCACGACTTAGGTGCCCTTGAGCAAGGCATTGAACCCCCAGCTGCTCCCCGGGCGCCGCAGCATAAATGGCTGCCCACTGCTCCGGGTGTGTTTACAGTGTGTGTGTGTGTTCACTGCTCTGTGTGTGTGCTCACAGTGTGTGTGTGTGTGTGTGTGTGTTCACTGCTCTGTGTGTGTGCACTTCGGATGGGTTAAATGAAGAGCACAAATTATGGGTCACCATACTTGGCTGAATGTCACTTCACTTCACTTCATTAAGTAGCAGTAAAGCTACATTTAATAAAATACACTGCACCTCTGTTCTGATCTTATAGTGTGAGCTTTTTTTTTTTTAAGGATCTTGATTAATTGTAGAACTGAATTGAATAAACTAAACGGAGACCTGATGCCGAAGGATATTGGGGTAATTCCTCATATCTTTAACCCTGATCTCACTGTAATCAGCACAAACTTGGCTATAATAATATTTGAGCAGCACGTATGTACATGATTGTGTTTTTTAAAAGTTATGAGGGTTAGTGAAGAACTAAAAATGTTAAATCACTTGATTAATTCCATGAAACACATTGGTATTTCCTGCCTGGAATATTTCTTTCTAAATTATGTGAAAATCGTCTTGTTTACTCACTCACAGAAAACAATATATTGATTTAAATTTTCTAAGACACTTTTTCTTTGTAAAAGTCGTTTGCGAGTAGGCGTCAACTATCATGAATATATCATTGTGATTTACACCGGAGAAGACAAAGCCCTGCATAATTAGCTGCATAATGAGTCTTTCAGTCAGCTGTGTCACTGAGATGGAAGAGTTACAAGCAAAAAATGTGAGGACAAAATAAATGTATATAATTTTGTGTTTGTAGTTTATTTAGAATATATTTAATTATCCCACAACATAATTTAATATTTACTTTAAATATATACTTGCGAGGGCAGTTAAACAATTAATTCGGAACAATCAAAGCTGACTTTCAAAGCTGATTTTATTTTTTGCAACATTGCTCTAAGAAATCCTTTTAATAATCTAAATTTTCTACAAATATATATATATATATATATATATATATATATATATATATATATATATATATATATATATATATACACACACACATATATATATTATTATTATTATTATTATCATCATCATCATCATCATCATCATCATTATTATTATAAATATTGAAAAGAGCTGGTTTTCAGGTTTGTCAGGTTTTTTGGGATAAACTGAAAGAACAGCATTGTTAGTTACATTTGTTACATTTACATTTATTTGTTACATTTATCTCAAATCCTGAGGTACTCCACATCACATCTTTTTGGGGTGAATTATGTCTTATTCCTCTCATCGCGAAGCAAACAGTAAAATAAAAGAACTTGAAGAACAGTCTGGCTGCATGTCTTCTGTTGTGTGGGTGTATTCAAGCCGCGCACTTCAGTGAAACATTAGAATCTGAATAGAGCGTTCGGCACGGTCACATTAGATGATAATGAAGAGAGACGTGAAAAACGGACATCGCTTGTTTTCATATGGATTACTTTATCACAGAATATTTGTTTTGGGCAGCACTTGTTTAGTTTAAAAGTAGACATGTTAAGCTTTCTATAGATATCTCTCTCATGTCTCTTCGTTGAGTATTCACGGAGTTACAGTTCATTTTAATGACGCGTTTGTAAATGAAGATCACAGCAGAAAAAGGCTGCTGACAGCACACAATGATTGTTATATTTATTTTATAAACGCACAAAGTTTTGTTATTATGTCTGTATTCAAAAAAGTAGACCCTTTACAGATTTGATTGGTGTATTGCTCTTATATGTACGATCAAAACTGAAAGTGTAATTTAAGTTCTTTTCAGGGTTATCGGGAGAAAATGACTCCTAACACGTATACGCGTTAATCGACTCGAAAGGGTTAAAGAGGAAGGCATTAAGCCAAGATATTACACACAAATATTTCAGTAGTTCTGAGTGAAGGCCTAACATAGTTAAACTGAGCAACAAGCTGTACCGGTTTTAAAAAGTGTAAGCTCAGCGGAGTTGTGAAACTGTATAGGTAAACAGCCAATCACGTTCATTTTTGATAGGGTGGAGAGGAGTGACCTATTGATCGTGAACACAGAGGAGGGAGCCAACAGGAAGGCAAGCCTCATGGATTGCCAGGATGGAGCTGTGGAGTGTGCAATTGATCCTGAATTGGAATTGATTGAATTGTGGTTGCCAGAACAATAGTTTAACTGACACTTAGTGACAGATAGAGAATGAGAGAAGTAGAAGAGGAAGAGAGAGAAACAAACCCTTATGAGCCAAGAAGACAAAGTGCAAGAGGATCTACACCATTAGCAAAATTATAGAGTTGTCATCTTTTCTAGCTAAAACTAGCTTAATATTGAACATAGCTCTCTCATGCCACACTGCGAGAATCAAAATTGAAGGAAAGAAGGGGAACACAACGGATCAGATGTGTGGTGTTGAAGCCAAGTGCACTCAATCTTGTCACACTACAGTATTTTACATTTGCTATCTGAGATTTCAACTAATTCACACCAAAGGTTACCAATGCTTTTCTAGCATGCATACTCATGAAAATAGTTTGAAATCTGGCCGACTATTCTTCAGGTGTGTGCATTTCCCGAACAAGCAAGAAAAAGCCAAAGAAACTGCGAGAGAGTGAAAAACACCAGAGGAGGGTGACGCATATGGAAGCGTGTGCCGGCTCCCCATGTCTCATCCATATTTTTTCAGCTCCTTGTGTTTTTCCCCCCACATTTTGTGCAAATCAGTGTAAAAACAATCACAAGCCCATTCTTCCTGTTGTTTTTTAACAAGCTGTCAATGATACATTTTTGCATTGCTATGTGCGTAAGTTAGTGAGTTGTGAGATTTTTTGGGGGGATTGAAGCTACAGTAAGGGGAGAAAATCGATCTTGGCGCATCTAGTCAGAACATCAGAAACTGTTTGAAAATGTTAGTCTTTAGTGCTTGTGCATTTTGCATTAGACCCGTAAGAGCAGAGCAGACCGGTGGGACAGCAGTATTCAACAGAAGGAAACAACAAAGAGGAATGGCTACTGAGAACACTGCACATTCAACAATGGTGTGTTTGCATATCATAAAGTCAGTTGAAGACATCAAATGGTTCTTGAGCGCTTGTGGAACACACCGTGGCAGACATCTGCTTCTCTATACAGTATCTTTCTATTCACTGCACAAAGTTTCATGCCCACTTATTAAGAGCCATCATCTGTTGTATTTCTGTAGCATTTAGCACTCTCAGCGAAATGCAGCTTCTTGTAAATTGAACAACAAAGGTGTTAATGCAGGTTTTTATATTTATATTCTGTCATTATGCAACTTTTTGTAATGCAAAGCATGCCTATTAGAGGGTCTAACGATTAAGATAAGCCAAATTTAAATGAGAATATTGGCATTCTTGCTGCACCTTTTCTGCTGAACAATGTGCTTTCGATTAATGGCGCCTTCTCATTTGATATCAATAAATTGACTTGCATCTGTCTCAATGTGCAAATGAAGTATATTGGATCGGCTGTTGTTCCTGCTGTAACCCCAAATCTCCTCCAGGGATAAGACTAGATCCACTTCGAAGGTGAGAATTAAAATGGATTCGTGGACTCGCAGTTCCATGTCACTTCACCCCTGGTGACAACGGTAAGTAAACGACAGAAAGCAGCTTTTTTTTTGGAAAACCAGACAGAAGGAGAATTAAATCAGGTTGAAGCCTGCCGGAAAGCGAGCAAAACCATGCTTCATTTGTCCACTCAATAATTTCAATGTCAGATTTTGTTGTGAGATCAGCTCTGAGGGTGCTCAGCTGAATAACAGCCTTTTCTTTTCCTCATTGTTTTTTTCTTCTTCTTCTTTTCTCTGCTTTTTATTATTAGCCATTTTCCTCTTGATTCAACCGATTCCAAATTACTATTGCGTTGATGCATCAGCGGTTTTTTTTTTTTTTTTACACCAAAGATGCAGATGTCACCAAGGAAACATGTCATGTGAAGAATATGCTATTTCCCCTCAGGGTCTGCAACAGGCGCCCTATTGCCATGGGAACTGCAGAAGCATTTGAGAGAAGGTTACCTGTGATTGGTTCATGCATTTGCAAACGCTGTCGGTCTTATTAGTGGTAACATCCCGCTTTCAGCCTTGTATCAATGAATTCTGCCCTCTGGATCTGACTCTGGTGTCATGTGATATCTTTCTATGGATGTGTTATACAATTAAAGCACTAGTTCAGTCCAGAAAAAAATAAAATAAAACAATAAAAGATTATTTTTTTATCACTTTAACATCACACTGTTCCAAACAAGACTTTTTTTCTACTTCGCAAAAGGAGATAATTGAATGAATATCCGAAAATATTCTGTGGAACAGTCATTCAGTCATTTTTTAATTACTTGCCTATTTCTATTCTGTAAACAGTGCACAGGTATAAATAAGTTCAGTTGGCTGTTCCTCACAAAAATCTATCTTCAGAAGACCTCAAAAATAAATGCAAAAAACAAAAAAAAAACTTCTGTGATGTGTTGCTTTTGAATACATTTTGAAGGATTCAGCCCTGGTCTCATTCATTTTTTATTATACCGACCAGGATATTCTTGAAAAGCTTGATGAAAGCTCAATGAAAAAAAAAAAAAATAGTTGTGGGCGAACTATTCCTTTAAATACAGTCCATCATTTTGGCCTCTTCCGCAAACACAGAAATGAAAATGATCCGTGCTGCCAAACACACACTATCACCCTTAATCAAAGAGAAACAATCCTTTTCATACGCTTGCTAAGTCACAAAGATCGCTAAATCCAATTAGGTAACGATTAGCTTATTGACTGGTCACGGTGGGTTTAGACGAACCAAAGCTAGACCCTGGGAGAGATGGGACCCCACAAACAACAACAGGTGGGAGAGATCACAGGTGAATCTATGCCAGGTCTTGCTGCAGAGACCGCTAATGAATGGAAGAAGACCAATTTGAGGATGCTTTGACACATATAATGACACACACACACAGGCACACACGTACAGGCTTGCCAACAGGAAGCAACACAGACTCAGACTGCAGGGCCTCCGTTAGAGCCTGGAGAGGCACGATCGATGAAGCCGCGTGCCGTGCAGATCAATCTGGATTAGAACACTGGCGGGAGGCACCCCGGAGCCCCCCTCCCCGTCCTGCAGCGTGAGTATGTGGCCAGCAGGGGGCTCACAGAGGAGCCCTCAGGGAGAATCCTGGGTGTGAGATGGAACCATGGGAGCTTGGATGAATATTGAAAGGATTTGGAAGCAAAGCAGTAAGAGTTTGGGGTTTTAAAAAAGGATGAAATCTTGAGCTTAAGCCACCCTTTGCAAGAAAAGAAAATCCATCCATAAGAAAATGGGTGGGTGCCATGTCCAAAATCATAATAATTTCATAGTTATGGTGTGTAGGAAAATAAAGCAAATTTAGCTGGAAAATTCAAAAACAAAATCTCATATGTATTACAAAATCATAAATACTCAAAACTTTAAAGTTTTTTTTCTTCTGAAATGTAAGGATGGCAGGTAAAAAGGAAAATTAAATGTCATAGTTTTTATTGTGTTATTTTTCGCCACAGTATATACATACATATCTATATACCTATATCGATATCTATATAGTTGTATCTCAGCCAAATGTTGTCCTATCCTAACAAACAATATATCAATGGAAAGCACACACACACACACACACAGTGGTGGCCATTGCATATACTGAATTGTCTAGATTACTATGCTCTCCCAAAAACTTTAGACTTACAAGGAAGAAAAAATAAAAACAGCAGAAACAGCAAACATAAATTACAGAATTTGAATGTGATACACATAAAAATTGACTATTTTACTTAGAAATTAAATAAACTACTAAGATTGTGAACTATGACTAAATCCATAGCCATACATGAAGAAGAAACAATTCGTAATGTCATACTCCCTGTTAGGCAGCTTAGAGACAATGCATTAAGTGGAATTGCACTTTGCAGTCTGTGGGGCAAAAACGATTGTGTCGAGAGATATAGATGAAATGCAGGAGAGGGGTTTAAGCAGGACTTGAAGAGGCTAAAGATCTCAGACGTCCAACCCCACTGCTTTCCTGGAAAACGGCAGGAGGTTCGTGCCAGTTTGGTCACCTTGAGAGGAAGAAGAGGGAGGGCTTCTGGGAGATTTCAGACACACCGCTGGGGTTCTGATATACCAGTAAAGATGATGAGTGTTAAGAGACGCTCTGCTGGATGGAGACTCCTGCTCACCCTACTAATAGGCACATCTGCTAGCCTGCCAGTACGTCTGAGCATCACACTGATGCAGTTATGCCCACCTGCCAAGCCCTGCAGGGGGCCACACTGAGCCGACAGAGACTGGCCCGCAGCACACCAGGGTGGGCGTCCCATCATGCCTCCGGGCTGGGAGGAAGATCCTTTAGCAGATGAGGACTGAATAATAATAGAGCCATCTAACTTCTGAGAGCTTCGGAAAATGAAAGTCTCAGGGCCTGATCTGGCAAACCGATCAGATCCTTCTGGCAGGTTGAGATGAATGTGATTGGAGGCTTTATGCAGACATGCTGGAGACAATTCTGGAATCTGGACCAACTTATAAGACCGCGCACAAGAAAAAACAACAACTCAGCTGTGAGAAAAACAAAGCATTGTTGTGCCAGAGGGGGAAGTAAACATTAATTTATACCATCTATCACCACAACTAGAAATATACTCCATCTTTATGCCGCACCGTGGGTGAAATTTGCACAAGGCCTGTTTTCTTAACCTTTTATGCTGTCTGGCTCGCTCCAAGTCCGAATCTCCTTTTCTTTCTCTCTATTGCTCTTATCTCCTGCAGTGTTGTCAAAAGTGTTGTTGACCAGACCGGAGCACTGTGACCATTACACCCTGATACTCTCGTTAATTAACAAACCCGAAGATTCTGGCAAAACAAACAGAATCAGGCCATCGGCTTCACTGCAAGAATCTGAAATGCATGCGATGGAGGGATATTCAAGGGAAGGAGGAATGCTGAGAGTAGGCGTGAAAGAAATGCCAACTTGAAATGCCAAGAATAAAAGCCCACTGTTAACTCAAGTCAAATCAGCTATATGGTACACTGTGAAAACACTACGTCTCAATGTAAGCGTATGTTAGCCATGATACAGTACATCATAACCCCTAACGACGTAATGACAGCTGAAAGCTGTCTGAAGCTGTTACCTGGGTTTACTGATATCCAGATGGCTTTGCCGCTGTCATTAATTAGCACTGTGACTGCTGAGCAATCCTTCAGGGTTTAGAAGGACATCAGAAATGGTAACTTGACGTGACCTCAGACGACACCACCCACAGACATGGAGCGTCTGATGCATATTGCATTAAAAATAAAAAAATAAAAAAAATAAAAATTGCGAGAGCTGACTAAAATCACCAATTCAGATCTGATTGGATGCTACTCAACTGTTGGGAGTCGAGGTGCAGAGAATTGATCTGTCCACCCTGTCAGAGAAGGCGAAATGGATTATGTAAAATATTTTTTTTTTTTTTTTTATGAACTGATAAAGCCACCACTGGTTTGGATAGAAAAATCTAATGTAAATATGAAACATTTATGAATCATAAGGACAATTGTAATTGTCCATTTTGAAGATGATTATGGTAATTATATGTATCACTGAATTGTCCATAAATAACTGTACACACGAACAATTAAAGTGAATATATACACATCCAAAAATGGAAATGCTATATATATGCATCTTCTTGCTCCCCTGCCTCATGAAAAAAAGAAAGAAAAAAAAAGAAACCAGGTGCATTAAAGGGCCCAAAGCTAAACAAGTACTCATTATTTTTGTTTGCCACATTACAATCAAACTGCAATACACAAATTAAGTTGTCACTGCAAAACCATTTAGAACGGAAGACCAGGAGATGTGGGTCCTTGACGTCCCTTGATGGAAAACAGCAACAGCACATTCTGCCGAGAAGGTAATTGTTCTAATAATTATACAATGCCCATGATAAATTGACTGAAAATCCTGTTTTCTGCCAAACATTGAAACTAATTGGTTACAGAGTCTGTTAAAGAGCAATGATTAATGGAGTTCATAATGTGCAGGCTCGTGATGGGGAGCGAATGAAAGTCCAACACTTTCCTGGAGACACAATCTGCCACAACGGAGGAAAGACTGACAACATGGTAACCAGCAAATCAATCAGACCCGGTGAGCAGCACTGATTGCACAGGGTCTTGTCTTCTGTTCTTCTAAGTCCTGATCGACCATCAGGGGCATTACGAGCAGATCTCCAAGTGTGCGTGTGTGGTGCATGTCAATTTCCCTCTCTCTTCTTTTTTTTTTTTTTTCTTAATAAGCACCACCAACAGATCGAGAAGAAACACACATTAAAAATAATAATGTTTGCCACTAAAGCTATTTCAAATCCTCTGATTTGCAACTCCACATGGCAGCCAATGAGCTTTGCATTCACAAGGTCACCTCTGAACTGCTCCTTTCCAATTCAGAAGCACAGTGATTGTTTGCATCTGATGAAATCTCACCTCTTCCTCATCTGAATCTGTACGCTGCTGTCTGATGCCTCTTTTATATTCCTTATCATACAGCGTCTGCATTTTATATTCGTATTTAGATGTCGAGTCCGAGGAAGGGGTTGATCCATTATCCACGGGAGAATGTCAGTTCTGCGAGTTTATTCTGATGATCAGGGAGATGATTAGTCGTGCTAATATATTTAAGCAGTCTGTTCTGGGATCAGCGAGACTATCTTGGTGTGAGAGAAAGCCAAATGGAACGGGGTCTGCTGTCACTGCATAATTGGCTACAAATGAAAACTTTAAAATTCAATAAGATAGCATTACCCATGAATCCATGCTTCAAGACAACGCAAATAAGGCTTGGATCTGAAGGCAAAGAAGAGTCTGTGGGGAAATCTTCTTCAAATACAGGAAACCAAATTAACAAATGGCAAAGTTAAGTGGTGAAAGAGTGTCCCGTGATGCAGAGGAATCTACCGCTTTTGAATACTAACAACCACAGCAAACGTATCTCACACTAATTTTATCTACAGCTACAGGTTTAGTTCAGAATGTACCTTTCTGGAGGCCAGGAAAGAGTGCCTTGATCCCTTTTTTGTTGCATCAGTGGACAGCAAGTTGAGGAATAATAAATAAAATGGTTAGAAATTCAATACTGCAAGCGGCAAGGCCTATAATGCACAAATAACAGAGGGCTTTGTCTTGTATGTTGGCCGGAAGCTTCTGATAGGTGGGCAGTTAACTCGGGCACAATAAACAGGAGCAGGTGGGTCGGGTTAATAGAGGCTACACTGGAAATGACTTTCTATTTTACAAGCAAACGGCTGGAAACACACAAATACATAAACCATCACTAAATATATTTCTTGAGGATCAGGATATTGAATTCAATTGGTTCAGTGGCAACTTACTGAATGGAATATCTCCGAAAGGGTCATCGAAATTATCCACATCATCATCAAGGTATGCTTCAGCGGCATCATGGGAAAAAGGGAAAACAATGGAGACAACAACAAGATGAATGTAAAAGAAAGCAAAAATGATGCACAGAAAAAAGAAAGCACAAACACAAAACACATTAAAGCACCGAGATGGAAAGCACTACCCAGGTAAGTGGTTTTCTATAGCTCCGTCTCTTGTTTTAAACAGGTTCATTTCTCACGAACGTACAGGATGTGACTATACGCCACAGGCCTGCACGTTGTTGAGCCCTCCTGTGGTTTCACCTCGGTAAAAAGATTAGAATGATTTCAGCAGCAGTGACTGAGTCTGACAAGTTTCTCTCCCTTTCTAATTTGCATCTGCAGCCGAGCCTCTCTCGCTTCCTGCCACATATTGATAATAGGAGCGGCAGGGCCTTGTTGTATCTCACTATTAGTTGTGTTATTTCTAGCAGATGAGAACATTACTCAAGGCACATCTTGTTATGCAGGAGGTGGGGGCCGAGACCCTGCTGAAGCAGTGTTGTAAATGGAGTTGAGGGTTTGAGGTGGCCTGGACTCTGACTGTGGCACTCATGCACACCCTGGACCGAACAAAGCTAATAACTGAACCAGAAGTAGCCTCACTATTTATTGTGGTGAACTTCGTCGCCTGGCTCACGACACAACCCAGCAATGACAGAGAAGCTACTTTAAAATTGTAAACAATTTTAGAATGAATGAATGAATATTACTCACTGCTGCTACCACATACCAATACAGTATAACAAAGTACAATGGTTCAGCCGACAAATATGTAAATAAGTAAAAAAACAAAAACAACCTCAAATACATTGTGTGTGGAACATGTTTTTAAGCCTCTATTACTTTTTTTGTGCAAAAGTCATGTTAGCAGTGTAGAATATGTTTCTTTCTTATATAAATCAGATATTTTGAATGAATCTTTTAAATGAATCTTCAAGGACAGTAACATGCAGAAAGAACTAATAAATAAATAGATAAACAGCAGCTTCAAGTATTCAAGTATTAATAAAGGTATTAAGTATTTTTTTAATTACATGTCTGAAATTAATTTGGTTTAATTAATAATAATGTTAGCATTATTAGTATTAGTAGTATGTTATTATTATTGTCACTTTTATTACTTATTAGTTATGCCCCATTACTGCAGCTCAGAATGATGAACTTGTAGATGAAGGTGGTCATTCAAGAAGAAACAGTAAAGAAATTAGGGTCACACTTTATTATAGGGTCCAATTCTCACTATTAACTAACCATTAACTATTACTTTTGCCTCAATTAACTACTTGTTTACTACTTATTAATAGTTTATAAGGTAGTTGTTAAGTTTAGGGTATTGGGTAGGATTATGGATGTTATGCATTATAAGCACTTTATAAGCACTAATAAACAGCCAATATGTTAATAATAGACATGCTAATAAGCTACTAGTTATTAGTGTGAATTGGACCCTATACTAAAGTCTTACCGAAATTAGAGTAGAATATGGAAGAAAGGTCTGGTCGGGCAGAAAAGAAAAGGGAGGATACCCCCTTTAATGCATGAGATGAAAAAGAAAGATGTGCTTGGATGTTTGAGTGAGCAAACAGCTCTCGCTTATGGTTAGCTGCACAGAGAAAAGGGAAGTGGAGGTTCCCTCTATAAAAGGGGATTAGACAGCCCAACCAGACAGACCCCTCACAAGAAACAATTAGAGCATCCCTACCTCCATTCATCTATGTCACCCCCCAGAACAATAGCTACCATCACTGTACAGTAGGCAAAGAAAGGACTGAAGACATACACAGAGCTTTAGTTATCAGGGTGTTTATATCTAGCATATACAGGCCCAATTCATTGCATATATCAATCTCATCTTCACCATTATCTCATTACTAACAATCATTTCAATTAGTATAGCACTTTTGATTGCATTAGGCAATCTCAAAGAAGAGAAAATGATAAGAGTACTGAAAAGGCAATAAAACATTAGGAATATGTTTGCAAATGATTCCAAAATGGCAATGCTTTTCAGTGCTGTGGAAACATGGGGGTGATTTTAAAAGAGAGCTGTTAATCATCAGCATAGCTGTGAAACAATATGCTTCTTTTGTTTAGGATCTCAATTAGTGAGAGAATGTTGATGAGGAAAACAATGGGGCCAAGAAATGACCCCTGTGGAACACCATAGGTAATGTTGCGATCTGTTGAGATGTGGCAAAGTGTGAACAGCGGTATGCAGTGAGAGAGATACATGAAGAACCGATCCAGAATATTACCCAATTACATCTACCTCAGCGCCACCTATTGAAAACGGACATTACTGTATATACTTTGAGGACAGAAAGACAACAGGGGAAAACGACCTGTTAAAAAAATGAAATAAAATCGGCCACAGTTAAGCTAACTGACAGCCAACAGCGGAGGCCGTGGCAAAGCAACAACAGACCAGCTACTGCTGCTTTAGCAGGAGAACAGCAGGAGAGTGATGCATTACATTGCCTCTTACATCACCAGAGAATGGTTATGATCCACACTTAACCTACTGACCTGGCTAAAACATAAATAAAAACAGCACTACTGTATACTTTCACTGTACTGCCATTAACCAAATGTGTAAATGAAAAACATTAAATAAATAATAGTCAGGGGGTACAACAGTGAGGGGATTTCAATGACCGAATTCATATGCAACCCCTTGTCCTTTCTCGTTCTCCTTCTGACATTTTCAAACTTCATTAAGTGGTAAACTCTGGCTGGCTAAATAAGCCTGCCTGCATCAGCACTGTGCTGAACAGAGTATGATAAGTCATTATTGGCGAGTAAGTTCTCAATTAGCTACATGTTGTTGTAGTCAGCACGTTTTGAAAAAATGTTGGGTAATATTTTACTACTGTTATGGCTCCCATGGAGACACCCATAAGGGGCCGCAGAGCAAATCACAGCACAGGATGCAGGAGCTTTCAGAATCTGTATGGTTTAAAGAGTAATAATTGGAATTTGTAATGGGTGTTGAATATGCTGAGATGAAGAGTGCAGTGGCTACCTAGAGGATAGAGTCCCATTCACCCAGTGTTGTTGTCATCATGGGCAACATTGTCAGAGAAGAACTAATATCATACGGCACTGATCAGCATTGGGAAGTAACTAACAGCAGCGCTAGCAAATTACTACATTTTTCAGCACTGTGACAGTAGAGTTTACAGCAACAAGCTGAAATTTTGCTTAGGACAGCTTTTTATACGGCAAACCTACTTAACCTAAAATACTTTAAACTTACATTTTTGTATCATTTAACATATATTTAAATGTTTATGTTTCTCTGACACTGGTTAATGTTCACATAAACTGCAATTTTATGCAATAATAGTGTTATATTTTGATTTAATTTTAAATTATTATTATCATTATTATTATAGTATTTAATTATTAGTTGTCCATTAATTCACAAACCACACTGCAGTTTTTGAACACTCAGTTTAAGAATAGCGTTGTAAGCTTGTAATAATTAAACACTTTTTTCTAAGCTGAGCAGAGTTTGGATTCGTTTTATTAAGTCAGTTCTTTCAGACAGCTGTAAATGAACTGGTTTTAAATACACAGAGGCCCTGATTATGCTTCATATAATGCTGCACTTCAAATTTGTGGAGTATTTCTCTAGTTTTATTTATCATAATTGTATCTGTGTCAATTATCATCATTGAGCTGATTTAGTATTTAGATATAAGAATAATAAATGATTGGTTTTGTTTCAAATAAATAAATAAATACTGTACATTTAAACATAGTAGAGTACTGTTCAATAAAACATTATGGTCAAGGTTACTTCCACATTTGCATCCACTAGCCCACAGCAGGGGAAAAGACACCACACTGCTTTTGTCGCTGAGGAAAAGTTGTCTCTTCTATTCTCTGCCATCGACATGGCCATAGAGTGACCTTGAGGAGCACAAGCTCCTGGGTTCACAAACGAATGCGATTTGCACTTTTATTAGAAACAGGATGGTGAAAGGATGAAGGTGAGAGTGCGGCCCACTGCTCCAGTAGAGGACATGGACCAATGAGAGTCCTGCTCTCACTGAGCACAACACCATGATTGAAAGCAGAAAACATAGCAGAACATACCTTCATCACCTCAGAAATATCCAATAGCAATTTCGCTCAAGAAATGCAGTGTTCATTTATATATATATATATATATATATATATATATATATATATATATATATATATATATATATATATATATATATATATATATATATATATATTCACACACACACACACTACAGTATATATATACACTACAACTTAATGTTCGTTTCATGCCTCAGCCTTATTTGCATTAATAATGCATCATAAGTCAAACTCTCTCTCTCTCTCTCTAGACATATATATGTGCATGTGTGTGTGAGTGTGTACAAATTATTTATGAAGTAAAAAAATAACTGAAGTTCTTGTTGTTTACTGATAAATTCTCTATGAAAGAAATCAACGAAAGAAAGTTAACAATATTTATGCATTACTTAACCTTAGCACTATGTTTTGAAATTAAATAAAAGTTGTAGCCTAGCTGACAAGATGAATACTTTATTGCGTAACTGTTAGACAACATCATCTTAGCTTTAAAGGCATGACATGTTCTGTTTGTCATTTCAGTAACAGAGTAAAGAAAAAAAATGCATATACCATTGTGTGCAACATGAGAATAGAAAGAGCTGCATAGGAAATACAGGAACTTTGACTAATTCTACATTCTTTTGTCACTGCATTAGCAGCAGAATTATTTTGAAATTAAACTTGAAAATGTTTCGTCTTTCATAAAAGGTTGTCCCTCCCAATTATCGATACCTCCATGTTTGTTCAGCTAACAGTCCTTGTAATGTTCAAATGATCAATAATCACTTTCCCTTTGTTGTGTGCCTTTGGTTAGAGATGGGCACAAAATGGTCAGACGGTTGTTCCAGACATAATTTAGAGAGGAATTGCACATTTATAAAGGGTGAGGTTTGTAATAACAGCTAGCCTAGCCCAGAGAGATGCTCTGGCGGCTCTCTGGAGAGGAGGCCAGCCTGGAAATCGATGCCATCAGGAGGTAAAGTAATGGAGAAAAGAGAAGGAGGATGCCACACCCAGCAGTCCCTCCCCAGTCATCCCATTCTTTATGAAGTGACTGAGGGAAGAAATGGCAGCCAGGATCAATAATCCCCTTCACTGAATGATGGCAGCTCAAGCCAACACATTAAAAAGTGCTCTGCGTGTTTAATATCTTCAGCCCTACAGGCACAAATCCAGCGTTGTCTCTTCTGTGTCTTTATTGAGTCAGAAACACAGTTGTATTCATTGCTGGATTTGTCCTGTCTGCTGTTATTGCTCTGTTATAGGGAGCGCTCAGTGGAGTGCCGCTCACTGACTCTGACGAGAGGAGAATTTGGCTCCCATCCAATCCGGCTTCTTCTGCAACCCTGTGGAAATACGGGACCCTTCGATATCTCAAAAATGCAATGCTAAGAAACCCAGCATGCAGGCGGAGAACTCCGCAACCTGATTAGTTAAAGCAACGCTGAAGTTTCATCCAAACATACAGGGCTTTTTACATTCAACAGTGAGCCATGCTGTCACGCGGGGGGCAGGAATAAATTCTTTAAACAAAAGTGAAAAGTCCTTGGCGTTTAAATGAGTATAAACTGCACAGCTAAGAGTAAACCACCATGGGGCTGTCAGAGCCGCTCTGTCGCACAATTCATCATGGAGCACTAATTCTCTAACAACATTACCAAGTCCTTCGCACTATACATTGTCACCAGCAAACTCAATCAACTTATTTAGACCCAAACACGAATCGCATTGGCTCCAGCCCCTGGAGGCCTGCCTTTGCCGCTGAATGCCGCTCTGTTACACTCACTGACTCTGGATTGACACCATTGGCTAAAACTGTGGGAAGACAGGGAAATACAGTGAATATTTTGTTGTGGTGTTCCAAAGTAAACATGAAAAGAGTAAGGGGACACGACTGTGACTTTGCACTCAGGAAAAATTTAACCAGAAATCAGCATCAATCCTGGTCGTATTGTGCTTCATTATTCAACAGCACGTGCTATTCTGAAATATAAATAAATATTAACCAATGGCATAAAAATATCGGTTCCAAAATCGGGCATTCTGTGTGCTACATACTCAACAACAACTGTTCAAAACCACAGGCAAATTAACAAAATTGTGGTTCCTTTAAACATATCTTGAATTGGACTAAATCTAAGGTAGCAAATTGCAGACATAATGCTATAAGATTAATGGGTTTAAAACGGCCATTAGAGGGTTTTAATTAAATACTGAAATTTGAACAAAATAAACTTTAAATATCTTGATGTCTTAATGAGTGAATCATTCAGTCATTCATTCATCCGATTTGTTGACATGACTGATTCATTTGAAGTTGTGGCCTAATGGTTCGAGATTTGGACTCGTAATCCAAAAGGTTGCAAGTTCGATTCTCTTCCGGCAGGGATTGTGGGTGTGGGGAGTGAATGTACAGTGCTGTCTCCGCCATCTATGCCATGACTGAAGAGCCCCCAATTGCTCCCTGGGCGCCGCAGCATAAATGGCTGCCCACTACTCCGGGTGTTTGTTCATGGTGTGTGTGTTCACTGCTGTGTGTGTGGATTTTGGATGGGTCAGATGCAGAGCCCAAATTCTGAGTATGGGTCACCATACTTGGCTGAATGTCACGTCACTTTCACTTTTTTATTCAGAAAGAAGCAAGTGACTGTATGAATGGCTCACTGAATCATTAGCTCAGTTGACTTGTTCAAATATATCGATTCTTTCAGTAACAAATCATTATAATAAATGTAATTGAACAGATATTCTGGAGAAAAACTGCATTCTTGCTATTGCTGAAATATAGCAAACAATATCAATTTAAGGCAAAAACAATGGGGTATACTTTCCATCAACTATTTTAAATTGAAAGGCTATATGACTTAATTCACACACACACACCCACACACACCCACACATGTATAAATATGGACAGACAAGCAAACACTGCATCAATACAAATATAATTATAACCACAGTATTTTGTAAATGCTTCATCTTGTCTTTTACTAGTACAATGCATTGGTTTTGAGGGCAGTTATCTGGCATTATAGTTCTCAAAGCAAATTATAAGAAAGAAAAATACAATGAATGACCGCAGGAAAAAAAATGAATTGACTGGGGGGAAAGCTATAATAAATGTGTTCTCAAAAATAATAATAATACAATTGCTTTCAAATCTGAGAAAAGATCATCAGGTGTCTGAGAAACCCTGGGCAATGCTAAATCACCATCTTTTGTCGAAAATCAAAGCTGAGAATTAGCACTGATGACTTCCATTACAACAGCGAATTAGAGCACATTGTAGACATCAAATGTTCCACAAAGTAATCAGCCCAGCAGCCGAACACTGCACTCCCACAATCAAACTTCTGTTTCTACAGTGGGTGATCATGTCTGACAAATTAACACAGACTTTGTGTATTTCATAAAATAGAAAAAGGGAAAGAAAGAGAAAGTGTGTATTTTATTTGTAACAATAAAAGTCTGTACGTGGCATTCACAATCATTCCTGGCTGCACTGACGTAGGTGCGGCAGAGGCAACATACTGCTCAGTTAATGATGGAAATTGCCAGTTTTTGGGATGGCAAGAGTAAATTGGTCCTGATGCAGATAAAAGTGCCTTAAAATCACTATTGTTTTGCTCCCTTCAACCCAATAACTCAGCAGGAGCGGTGAAAGCATATGTGTGTATGTGTATGTGTGCGCTTTCTATTTTTAAGATAAATAGAGAGAGACATAAAGATGAGAACCAGCGTTTAAAGTCTATAAAGACGAGAAATGTTGATTTGGCAGATTTTAATTTAAAGCACAGGGAGGTGGAAGTCTTTTCAAATTGCAAGATCCCTAGATATGATGTCCCTTTGTGCTTCCAAGCATCTATTAGCCTGTGTGTGTGTGTGTGTTTGTGTGTGGGCATGTTTTTGTGACCTATCAGGACACAACTTTGTATAATGACATGGGTATGACACAGGTATTACAAGGAGAGGGTGACTTATGAGGACATAACCCATGTTCCCATTTTTCAAAATGCTTATAAATCATACAGAATTAGGTTTTTTTGAGAAAGTAGAAATGCACAAAGTTTCCTGTGAGGGTTAGGGTTAGGGTTAGGGTTAGGGTTGGTGAAGGGCGATAGAATATACAGTTTCTACATTATAAAAACCATTACGCCTATGGGATGTCCCCACTTTTCACAAAAACAAACGTGTGTGTGTGTGTGTCTGTGTGTGCGTGTGTGTGAGTGTGAATGTGTCACAGGCTCGACTAACAAAGCACCCCGGGTTGACATTAGAACCAGCTTTGTCGACAGTAAATAACAATCAGTACAGCATACACACAAAGACTGTAGGGTGACAGACAGATGTTCGTCTCAGAAAGGTCAGGCAGCTAAATATAACTCCCATCTTCACCCTCCTTTATGATATATTGTGATGGTCGGCCAGTGGGCAGCAGAAAAATCTACACAGCACTGAGATGAAAGAGGACGGTTAAGTTTAGATTTACTGGGGCCCGATTGATCGGCGCACATAAAGGGCCCCTGCTTCGGCCTGGGTCCGTTTCATTAACTAAAGCTGCAATGTAATGAACCCAGCAATGGCAATCTTGACTCGAAACAGGAAGACAGCAGGAAGAGGACTGAAGGAGACCGCTCAAGGGAGAGCTGTAAAAGGCAGGGATATTTAATATTGAATCAATGTTCACACCGACTCTTACATCATCTAATGCACGTTATAATCATTCTTCGCTGAGATCTGTGTAATTCAAATGTGAGGCGTGGACTCTGCCAGAGAAATTTACAAGTGTGCTCCTTTCACCTACGAATGGCGACAATATAGAGAGTTTTATGAGCACGGCTGCTGGCTGACCATAATGTTTGGGAAAATGAAAAGCTCAGCAGCTTGTCGCAATATTGTTCAGTGGTTGTTGAAAAAAAAATTTTTTAAGTCACATTTCAAACTACATTTTTGTGTTAAATGTGCTCCTAACCATTCTTATATTGATAAAACATTTAAAGGGGGGGGGGGTGAAATGCTCGTTTTCACTCAATATCCTGTTAATCTTGAGTACCTATAGAGTAGTACTGCATCCTTCATAACTCCAAAAAGTCTTTAGTTTAATTATATTCATAAGAGAAAGATAGTCTATACCGATTTTTCCCGGAAAAACACGACCGACTGGAGGCGTGACGTGTGGGCGGAGCTAAAGAATCACGAGCGCCAGTAGGCTTTTGCGTTGAGAGCGTTTGGAAGCTGACATTACCTTGAGGAAAAGACCATCACCCAAAACAAACCATGGCTAACAGTCAGATTCAGCGTATATTTATGATCCAGAATCAGATCCCGAGGCTGAAACTGAACGAGAGCAGCAGCAGCAACGACTCGCTCCGAGCGGGGCTCGAACCCGGGTCTCCGATGGGAGGCGGACGCACTAACAAGGAGGCAGAGATATTTTAAGCATTTTTACTCACCGCCTGCGGTTCCAACACACGATCGTTGGGATTGCATCATCCTTAAGAAATAAACGATACGCAAATCCGTCGTCAAACTGGGCCATGTTTGTAAAACAAGCATCTTCGAAATGCAGGGAACAAACAAAAACACTTGCACAACTCCGTTGATGCTCTGTAAAAATAAACTCCATCCACTGGTCCCTTAATGCTGTTTTTTCTTTGGTAATCTGTGCAGGGTTGTCTTGCCCTGGCAACCAAAAACACATTCCTTTTGTGACATTTCGCGACACTCTCGCTCTGATCAGTGATTGGCTGTGCTCAGCCTCTCATTGCTCTGCTATACGGGAGCGCGCGCTCTTCCGGCAGACGTGCCCTCAGGACCCATATAAGGAAATTCCGCTCCATCTAACATAACACAGACCCATACTCGAAAAAAACTTTCCGAAACTTGTGACAAACCGGAAGGAGTTCTCCTTCAAACGTGTCTCCTTACTCAATTCTGCCCACTGATTGTTGCCTTGTACCTAACATGTGCAGTGACAAAGTTGAATATTATATTATATTATATTATATTAATAAAAAATAAAAATACAACTGTATTCCAAACTAATACTATTGTGGTAAACACGCCTTCGGCATCATACCTTTTTGTCTGGCAAAAATGTGTGAGTTTGTTTACCTTCCATCAAATTACTCTATGACATTTCCTTTCTTTACAACTTTTAGTGGAGGAGGTCGATACGACCCTTGTGGAGATTCACAAAAAGCTTTAACTCAACCTCGGTTCTGAACCGTTCTGACAGAAAAGAGAGAGGCTTCTTCACAAATGATTTTATCCACTTCACTGTCAACCACCAGCCGTATGAAAATCTGAATGTTGTTTATTGACTTCTTGTTTCTATTCAGTGTTAGATAAGAGGTTAAACATTTGTAAATGGCAAAGCACAATACGAGGAAAAAGCAGAAGTGAATTGAAGTCCATGAGTAGTTGGCACTTAACTTGGAGTGGCCCTTCCATTAGTCAACGATTATAACAAATAATTACGAAAGCTGATACGTTTCATCGAGGGTCATTAGTTGTGCAATAAAACTCTCAATTTTAATTCACCTCAAAGAAAGCTGAAACATTATTTCAAGAAATATATTCTGGGAGAATTCCACAGCTCTCCCACCAATCGGCATCCTTTTTCAGCACCGCATGCAAAATAGCGAAATACTCATTAAACACATCCTGCAAACACACAAACCCCTTCATGCATCTGTACAGTGTTCCTTTAGCACACATGCAGTCAACTCATTTCAGCGAGTATAAAAAAATCCAGTCTCCTCTCTAAGATATGAATATCCCAGCATGCAACTTTGATTTCTCTCTTCTTCTACTGATGCTCTTTTCTTCCTTATTAACGAGACCTCTCCTGATGCTCCCATTACAGAATTGATTGCAGTTATTTGCAGAGAGCCTCGTTCATGCCATAATCTTTGGCACAAATCTCCCTCGCGCTACACGTCTGCAAAAAGGGCCACGATCGGTTCGGTTCAATCTTGTTGGTTTAATGTGAGTCCGCCCCCACGTCGTTGTGGAATTTGCATTAACCAAAGCATGATTCATGGTTATTCATTCAAAGTAAGTGGGGCTGATAAAAAAAAGGAAAACAATTGCTGTTATTGTAATAATGAAACGTAATGGTCAGTCCCACAATCCTCTCTGTTATGTGCTGCACATCTATGGTCGTGGGCCTCCTACACAGGCAGACACACACAGCATGGAAACATTTAAGCTTCAAACTTAATTATCTTAAATGTCTTGTAATAGAAAACGAAGAAATCATCAAGAAGAAGAAAACACCATTTTTCCAAGTCCCACGACAAAGCTTCTTAAACGCTTAGTGACGCAGCTCAGCGTGGGAGAATACAAATAATCCAGCAAACAAAAGCTGCCCGCTCTTCTCGCAGCATGGGGCACCGAGGTGGCTTTGTTTACCGAACGTGATGCGAAACGCTGATCGGCGAACCGCTGCCAAACGCAACTCGCATGGGACTGCAACCGCATGACGGGATAATTTCTTATCTGGCTGGAGTACAAATACTTACGCAAACAAACATGCTGCAGAGTTCAGCAATGACAGACAACCTCGTCTGGACAACAGGCCACCACTTCGCACCTCCACGAACGGCTGTCTTCACTTGAAATACTGAAGTTAAATACTACAGAGACAGCAGCAGGGAATTACGGCACCCATACAGCGTAATGGAGCCCCAGACACGTAAAGATCACTGACTCTTTGCTCTGGGAACCGTAGCATGTGGGCATTAATCAGTCACTCAAATTGAAGAGGCTTCCAGTCATCCAGCCTGCTTAATAAGACAATCACCTGGCCTCATTATCAAGCTCCCCGTGCACCTCACCCGGCATCAAAAAGTAGTGAGGAGAATATTTTAGGAGGATCACATGGAAGAGACGCCATCAAGATAAGCAGCAAGAGTCGAATAAGGGTTTGTTTTATCCGTCCCAGGGGGAATTGAACTCTTTAATTTACTATTGACTCTTTTAAAGTGGATGAGTTGAAACTATCTGATAGTGTACGCAGCATGAGTGAAGTTACAGTGTGAAGGAAGCTTTTGTTATGATGGTGGATAATGTGCTATCCTAAATTACTGCTAACAAACAAATGCTTGGTGAAGACGCTTCATAGAAAACCCCTAAGACATCTTCGGAACACAAATTAAGATTTTTTTGATGAAGTCAAAGAGCTTTCTGATCCTGCATAGACAGCAACACAACTACCATGTTCAAGGCCCAGAAAGGTAGTAAAGATATTGTTAAAATAGTCCATGTGACATCAGTGGTTTAACAGTAAATTTATGAATACGTTTTGTAAGCAAAGAAAACAAAAAGAATGACTTTATTCAGAGATTTCTTCTCTTTCATTTCAATCTTCAACGCACAGTACACAGTACACGACTCATGCATGTGCATTCATCGGCATGTAAATTAAGGTTGAACCACTGATGTCTCATGGACCATTTTAACAATATTCTTACTAATTTTACACATTAAAATAATAAATGATTAGCCTGAATGCACTGTAAGTCTTTTTGGATAAAAGTGTTTGCTAAATGCATAAGCATTAATGTAAATGTAAAGGTAAATGTAATTTTCTGAACCTTGAAAATGGTAGTTGCATTGCTGTCTATGCAGGGTCAGAAAGCTCTCGGATTTTGTCTAAAATATCTTAATTTGCGTTCCGAAGATGAATAACGTGGATAATGTGGATGATTAATTAATGACAAAATGTACATTTTTGAGTTAACTATTTTCTTTATTGCTTCTTTAAAATTGAGCTACTGTAAAAATTACCATAAAAGCATTAGTGTTTGTTGAAATGTACCATTTCTAAAAGGCTTGTGGAGATCATCATTAGACCTTCAGTCTCTGGAGACATTCAGGATTTGACAATAATGATGATACTTCACAAAAGACTTGGGCTGGCTGCATTAGTTTTTACGGCAATGAGGTATAGGTCTACGTCAAAAATCTGCAACAGCAGTAACACAGAAGGGCTGGCAATACAGATGTTGTCTAACAAAATGTGAATGTGTAACTGTGCACTGTACTACCAGCAGCAGCAGAAACGAGGGAGACTGGTATGCACAGCATTATTCTCTACGCTGGTCTCAGAATTCAAAGAGGTGTGCAGAGAAGGTGGACTAGCAGTATATTGTTATTTTCTGCACAACCTGCACTTCACAACAACAACTTTGTTTCTGCAGTGACTTTCAGCATGCTTCCTTCAGCAACGGCTGACATGTTTAGGTTTTTTTGTGGAGCAAAATCTATTCAAAGCAGTCAGACTGAAACAGATTTCCAGAAATGTGATTTGAATATGACTTCAAACCCCATATGAATGTAGCTTAAAATGGATTTTTTAAAATCCTATTTCATGTGATAATTCGCCACTCCAAACAGATATAGTATGCATGAAAAATGGATTTGGACTGAACAAGGCTTTAGTGTTTAAGTAATTTTTGCAACAATCGATCCATATAGCACTGTCTCAAATGACAATTTAAAATTTCCAAACTGAAAAAAAAAACAAAAAAACAAAAACAAATGGTCAACTTTGATTTAGTGTTGATTTTGTATAAATAATATAATTAAAGATAATCTACTTAGACATGTTACCACCACAGCTCATACTGGATTTTTGTTATATGTAATAATAAATAGCTTTTGTTTGTTTTTTTTTGTTTTTTTGATTACATTTCAGATACTCTTATTTATATGCAACAGTGACTTTTTTCTAAGAAAAAAATAATTTTATTCAACAATGAAGATTTTTTTTTTTTACTATAGATTTGATTTGTAATTTTGGTGAGCATAAGACACTAATATGGTAATTTATATTGCACATCCAGTAGTCTTTTTATATATTTTTTTCTTCTTTATGGCACAATTCTCAGACTTGTTGAATAGTGAATAAAATGCTGCTTTATTTGTTTCATGGTGTGTATTTTACAACCTCCTTCTGTACATGTCTTGCAAAATCACATACTGAATTTTAAATTCAAATTCAAAAAGAGGTTTTGTATATGTCTTCAAAATAAACCTTATGCATCACATTGGAATAAATTAATTTTAACAGACATTAAAAAACACTAAACAAATAATTAAAGCTCAGTCTTCACTAAAAACTGCTTGTCTGAAGAACCTTGAAGAGCGAATGCTATTTTTATCTCAGCAACAAATTCTGACTCTGTGCCCAATCAGATATTGACTAGTATGCTCATGTCTAGACCTAACATTTCAAAAGCACAAATGGATGTTTTTAGTCAAAGCGGGTGGTAGACTTTGAAAGCTGCTTTTACGTCTGGGAGAGTATTTGGAAAGAGGCAGACGGAGGGTGATAATGGATGGAAATTTTCTTCTGACCCCATTCACTTTCCCTAGGTGAGTGACACCTGTCTTTCAAAGTGATTGGTGCCGCTGACACATCCTTATAACAAGGCAAAAGAGGAAGATGAGAGAGAGAAGTATATTGAAGTGCATCAGCATGCACAAAAAATGTGAAAGAAAAAAGATAAGGGGCAAAGATAGGGGTGAGGCATCAAAGTGTGTTAGAAGTGGAAAGACAGAAATGACAGATTTACTTGCTTCTATTTTGAACATACGCTTTCTTCCTTGTGAGAACACATCCACTGAAAGCAATATCCCGCTTCTAATTCAGTTCAGCTGCAAGAAAGCTTGATTTTTTCAAGCACAGACTCACAGAAATATCAATCACACCCTATCTAGTTTCTCATGTAAGTTTTTCATACGTATATGTGCATATATAGCCACAAGCAACAATCCAAGAACATGTGTGGAGAACATAATACTGTAGGTTTAATGGATGCATAAGGCCACTTCTGTGCAAAATAATATTTATAGAATCACTGTACTTATATGTAGACCTTCACGATGACTTTCTAAAAAAAAAAAAAATTGTAAATATCACCATCTGAATTTTGATAGGCTCTTAGTAGCCTGATTTTAGGCATATGTTAGCCCCTTCCATGAATAAGATGCATGAAACATTCGATCAATAAAACCACTAAGATGGGCTGAATTCATAATAGCATAATAATATGTATTTACAGTATATGGCTAATTAGTAAGAGTGGTATGCTAGAATGCCAAATGCATAGCAAATTACAAAAATAGCATGCCAAATTTATATTTTCTAACTTTTATATGACAGAAATAGTAAAAGTAGTTGTCACGGTAGGAAATCCAGTGTTTCCTCCGTGTCATGTTTTGTTATTGTTTTTGTACTTACGTTGTCTCCATGTGTTCGTTTAGTTGATTGTCATCACCTGGGTGTTGATTGTCTCGCTCCAGCTGATCGTCATCATACCTCTGCTACTTATACTCACCTCGCTCTCTCTCTGTTGTCAGATCCTCTCTTATGTCTCCACGTACTAGCTGGATTACCGTCTTCCGTGTTTGTGTGCTGGTTGGATTCGTGTTGTCGTCCGCGTGTCAGTGTTCCGGTCTGTTCCTGGTTCTAACCATTGACCACCTTCACCTGCACCGCTGACTTCACCATCCCGCTCTTCGCACGCCACCGTAGACCTTCCTTGCCATTGCCAACACTCTGGACACTTCTTATCAATAAACAACTTCTGATTGCCTGCAATTGCTTCCTCCTCTTTTATCTGTCGTTACAGTAGGATCTGACCATCATGGAAGCAGCAGGCGATCGCTCCCCATCTCATCTCGAAGAATTTCTGCAACGAGCTGTGGGTCGTATGGATCGCCAAGACAAGGCGATAGATGAGATGGGTCGAGCCTTCCAAGCAATGGTGACGAAGGTGTCCGAGCTCGTTCTCCAGACGCAACAACAACAACAATCGTCACCCGCTGCGCCTCCCACGCCACCCACACCGCCGATCGTCTCCGGGGGGATTTCCCAGCCCGATCCACGCCTCCCCATCCCGGAGAAATATGCGGGTGAGCCAAAGTTCTGTCGATCTTTTCTGTCTCATTGTTCTCTGCACTTCGCCCTGCAGCCCCGCACGTTCTACACCGAGGAAATGAAGGTGGCATTCGTCTTATCTCTACTTACGGGAAGGGCTGCCCTCTGGGGGACGGCGGTGTGGGAGAACCAAGACAGCTGCTGTGCCTCGTTCCCCGCACTTTCGGAAGAGATGAGACGGGTCTTCGACCGCTCCGCCGCCGGGAGGGAAGCGGCTTGGCTTCTCACGGACCTACGTCAGGGGGAAAGGTCCGTTTCTGATTATTCGATTGAGTTCCGCACCCTGGCGGCGGAGTGTAAGTGGAACGAGGAGGCGCAGTGGGATCACTTCCTGCATGGGTTGGCTGACCGCATCCAACAGGAGATCCGCGCCGTCGAACTCCCCACTTCTCTCAACAGTCTGATTGACCTAACCATCAGAGTGGAGAATCGACTCGATCAAGCCACCAGACGGAGGGGGAGAGCAGTTCTCGCGAACAGACCGGAGGCTCAGCATCAGCGCTCAGATGTTGCGGTCAGCCCACCGGGAGATCTTGAACCCATGCAGGTGGGGCGAGCTCGGCTCTCCCGGGAGGAGAGGATCAGGCGGAGATCCCTGGGACTATGTTTATACTGCGGCAGTCAAGAACATCACATCCAGCGTTGTCCGGTAAAAGACCAAGCCCGATAGTAAAACGGAGGCTACTATCGGGTGGGATCTCTGCCAGAAAGACCTCATCTACATCGACACTCCTTCCGGTGAGTCTACGGTGGTCCACCCACGCACTCGAGCATCACGCCTTGTTGGATTCTGGGGCAGAGGGTAATTTCATGGACTTCCAGTTCGCTAGTAAGCTTAACATTCCTCTCACCTCCCTCAAACACCCCATTGCACCCTTTGCTCTCAATGGACACAGACTACCAGTCATCACTCAGACCACCTTACCTGTTTCCCTCACCACATCTGGCAATCATACTGAGGAGATATCATTCTACATTACGGACTCACCTTCATCCCCCATCGTTCTCGGTCACACCTGGCTTCAGAAACACAACCCCAGCATCAATTGGCGCCTTGGATCTGTGGTTAGCTGGAGCGAGGAATGTCATTTGTCTTGTCTTTTGTCTGCTGGTGTTAATGTTTCTGAGTCTGTGTTTCAGGGGGAAGCAGTGGATTTGGCTAGCGTGCCCGCGGAGTACCACGACCTGAAGGAGGTGTTCAGTAAGTCTCGTGCTGATTCTCTTCCTCCTCATCGTCCCTATGACTGTGCGATAGAGTTATTGCCAGGTACTTCTCCGCCTAAGGGCAAGTTATATTCTTTGTCTGTTCCAGAGACGGCGGCCATGGAGAAATATATATCCAGTTCTCTAGCAACGGGGTTTATCCGCCCTTCCTCTTCTCCAGCGGGGGCGGGGTTCTTTTTTGTGGGAAAGAAGGACGGATCCTTGCGACCTTGCATTGACTACCGAGGGCTGAACAACATAACGGTAAAGAATACCTATCCTTTGCCGCTTATGTCTTCAGCTTTTGAGAGGTTGCAGGGAGCGTCCGTTTTCACTAAATTGGACTTACGTAATGCTTATCATTTGGTCCGCATCAGGGAGGGGGATGAGTGGAAGACTGCCTTTAACACCCCTAGAGGCCATTTTGAGTACTGCGTTATGCCGTTCGGGCTAACCAACTCGCCGGCAGTCTTTCAAGCACTCGTTAATGACGTGTTGCGAGACATGGTCGATCTGTTCATATATGTTTACCTGGATGACATATTGATCTTTTCTTCGTCTCTCCAGGAACACGTGCAACACGTACGACGAGTGCTTCTGCGGTTGCTAGAGAATGGATTGTTTGTCAAGGCGGAGAAATGCGTTTTTCATGCACAGTCTGTTTCTTTTCTAGGACACATCATTTCGACTGAGGGTGTTCGCATGGATCCTGAGAAGGTTAAGGCTGTGGTAAATTGGCCATCCCCAGAGTCTCGCAAGGCCCTGCAGAGATTTCTGGGGTTCGCCAATTTTTACCGGCGTTTCATTCGCAATTTCAGCCAACTAGCCGCTCCTCTGACCGCCTTGACCTCCCCTAGTTTGACGTTCAGGTGGTCAGACGCAGCTGAGGCTGCGTTTGCCAAACTGAAAGGCTGCTTTGTTTCAGCTCCCATTCTCGTCACCCCTGATCGCTCACGTCAATTCATAGTGGAGGTCGACGCGTCAGAGGTGGGGGTAGGAGCAGTGTTATCCCAACGCGCATCCTCAGACGGAAAGGTGCATCCGTGCGCGTATTATTCTCACCGTTTATCTCCTGCAGAAGTTAATTATGACATTGGCAATCGAGAGTTGTTGGCAGTCAAACTTGCACTGGAAGAATGGCGTCACTGGCTTGAAGGGTCGGGTGTACCTTTCATTGTATGGACGGACCATAAGAATCTCGAATACATTAGAACCGCCAAAAGACTTAACTCCAGGCAGGCTCGGTGGGCATTGTTTTTCGGTCGTTTCGATTTTACACTTTCTTACCGGCCGGGTTCCAAAAACATCAAACCCGATGCTTTATCCCGTCTTTTTGAGCGTTCCGATCGTACTGCTACTCCCGAGCCCATTTTACCGGGGACCATCATTATCTCCGCGCTCAGATGGGAGGTCGAATCGAAGGTGTTGACCGCCTTAGAAGGGGTAACGCCCCCGGCTCGTTGCCCACCGAACCGATTGTTTGTACCGGAGAGGTTACGGTCAGACGTTCTCCAGTGGGGTCATTGTTCCAGTGTTGCTTGTCACCCAGGGGTTAGTAGAACTAGATTTCTGGTCAAGCAACGATTTTGGTGGCCTGGTATGGCTCGTGACGTCCACGATTTCGTCTTGGCTTGTTCAGTTTGCGCTATTGGTAAGACTTCCAATCGACCTCCAGATGGGTTACTCTTACCGCTGTCTGTCCCTTCAAGACCCTGGTCCCACATTTCGCTAGATTTTATCACCGCCCTCCCGCCCTCTAAAGGCAATACGGTGATTTTAACCGTAGTGGACCGGTTCTCGAAGGCGACTCATTTTATTCCCTTGCCCAAATTACCTTCAGCCAAGGAAACAGCGGTAGCTGTCATTGACCACGTCTTCCGTATACATGGCCTTCCGACAGACGTGGTTTCTGACAGGGGTCCCCAATTTGTGTCCAAATTTTGGCGAGAGTTTTGTAAATTGTTAGGAGCGACTGTTAGTCTTTCTTCCGGGTTCCATCCCCAGAGCAATGGTCAAACCGAACGAGCCAATCAGGATGTCGAGAGGGTTTTGCGATGTTTGGTTTCCAATAATCCTTCGTCCTGGTGTCAGCAACTCTCAGTTGTGGAGTACGCACACAATTCTTTGCCAGTGTCATCTACGGGCATGTCTCCATTTAAGTGTAGTTTAGGGTACCAACCACCTAATTTTGTTAGTACGGAATCCGAGGTTTCGGTCCCCTCCGCACACGCATTAGTCCAGAGGTGTCACCGCACCTGGACCAGAGCTCGCAGAGCTCTGCTCCAGGCTAGGTCGCGCACCAAGGCTAAGGCCGATCGCCACCGGTCGAAGCCTCCCCGTTACGTCGTCGGTCAAAGAGTGTGGCTTTCTACCCAGAACATTCCTATGCGGTCCGTTTCTAACAAACTTGCTCCCAAATTTATTGGCCCGTTTTCTATTACCAAGATTATTAATCCGGTTACCGTGCGTCTTAGCCTTCCTCCGGCGTACAGGAGGATTCATCCCGTGTTCCACGTCTCCAAAATTAAATCGGTGATTTCTTCCCGTCTTAATCCGCCTGCTCCGGTTCCCCCCCCGCCTCGTCTCGTTAATGGGGAAACCACCTATTTGGTTAATCGTATTCTGGACTCTAGACGGAGGGGACGCGGTTTTCAGTACTTGGTGGATTGGGAAGGTTACGGTCCGGAGGAGAGGAGTTGGGTTCCTGCTCGGGACATATTGGATCACCACCTTATAGATGATTACAATCTACAGGTAAAGCAGGCTGGGAACGTCAGGTGACGTCCTAGGGGAGAGGGTACTGTCACGGTAGGAAATCCAGTGTTTCCTCCGTGTCATGTTTTGTTATTGTTTTTGTACTTACGTTGTCTCCATGTGTTCGTTTAGTTGATTGTCATCACCTGGGTGTTGATTGTCTCGCTCCAGCTGATCGTCATCATACCTCTGCTACTTATACTCACCTCGCTCTCTCTCTGTTGTCAGATCCTCTCTTATGTCTCCACGTACTAGCTGGATTACCGTCTTCCGTGTTTGTGTGCTGGTTGGATTCGTGTTGTCGTCCGCGTGTCAGTGTTCCGGTCTGTTCCTGGTTCTAACCATTGACCACCTTCACCTGCACCGCTGACTTCACCATCCCGCTCTTCGCACGCCACCGTAGACCTTCCTTGCCATTGCCAACACTCTGGACACTTCTTATCAATAAACAACTTCTGATTGCCTGCAATTGCTTCCTCCTCTTTTATCTGTCGTTACAGTAGTATGCTAATTGCCTACTGAATTACATTTATATATATATATATATATATATATATATATATATATACACACACATATATATATATATATATATATATACACACACACATATATATATATATATATATATATATATATATATATATATATATGTACATGGCAGAAGCTGCAGTAGAATGTAGTATGCTAAAATTAAAAATAGTATGCTGAATTCCCATTTTATATATCACAAATATGCAAGCATGTTTTTAGAAATGTCATACTGAGTTCTTTTCTTTATACAACAAAATTAGTATTAGTATGATCTTACTCCTCTTTATTATTTGGAATAGAATACTGATTTTATATCATCATATCTTTATATAGTAGAAGCAGTAGTATGCTATTTAAAAGAGCATATAGAATTCTTACAGTGTCATTATATGGCAGAAACAATAAAAGCAGTGTGCTTTTTGGAAAAGGATACTGGAATGACCTCATAAAAGTATCAATGAAAGCATGTTATTCAGAATATCATAATGAATTCAGTAAAAGTAGTAAGCTAGTATGCCAAGCACCAACTGAGTTGAATTATTTATACTGTAGAAAGAGTAAGAGTAGTATGCTAGCATGCTATTCAGAACAGGGAACTCTTATCTTTATATGGCCGAAAAAAAAAAAAAAAAGTTGCATGTTATCTGAAATAGCATAATATTTTTTTATATAGCAAAATTATTTTAAGTATGCTATTCCCAATAGGCATCACATTATTAAGATTTTTTTTAAAAATCTTGAATTTTACATTTCCTCTGTGACTCACGCATCCTGCACGGATTATCAGGCACAGCCTGGGCGATGTTTAATTGGGATTTCAGTGGGAATGAGCCACGGTGCTGCACTGAAAGACGATGTCCAGCTCGTGTCCACTGCTGTCAGAGCAGACAGGCATGCGATCTGGTGACTGGCATATGCTGTGCCCACGCGCTTCCCGTGCCGTAAAAACCGAAGACGGCACTAGGAAACAGCGGTCTGGAGATTAGCGTGGCAAATATCTGTGAAGCAATTATCAGCCGGTGAGATGAAGACGACTGCTTTCCAAGGTGTTTCTTTATGTGTTTAAATAGCTGTAGAGTACTTTGATAAATTGTCAGAGCAAGTTTGTGCGATGCTAGAATTCACGGCTGACGGATCTGTTTGAGGTCTGATACGGTGAGAACTCAATTAATTAGGAGAAGTTTTTGC
The DNA here is from genome assembly GCF_003368295.1 of Carassius auratus. Lineage (NCBI taxonomy): Eukaryota > Metazoa > Chordata > Actinopteri > Cypriniformes > Cyprinidae > Carassius > Carassius auratus. Next base: position 27,394,063 of record NC_039256.1, on the reverse strand, counting down.
CTTTTCATTAACCTACTCTGACACTCTCTACTATGGATGTAACTATTCACTGCAAGCTGGTTGAAAATCGATTCAAATATGTGACGATTCAAATAGTTTGAGATGCTAAACAAATCACGATTCGAGTATATATGAATGCATGTCTGAGGAAAAAAATTGCTGACTTAAGAAAAGTTTAGATGGTATTTTTTTATTTTCACCTTGCCTCTGTATATATATATATATATATACGCATATTAAAGTTCATAAGTGCAGCGCTGGTTTGTTTACAGCGGAAACCAAGGAAATGCTGTGAGCGCCACCTGCTGGCAGAGAGTGAATCTGCGTCTCATTCAGCTTGTCTGCCGTTTCTGTTTCATGCAGATATTTTTATGTATAATTTTAGAGAAGTAAAGTCAAACAATTCTGTTTTTGCCTCAAATTTCAAAATCATACAATCTAATTTATATTAAAAAGTGCTCATGTTGCATGTATGCAGCATCTTAGTTTGGATGATGATTAAAATGTAGTGGTTGCCTCTACATGTAATTTTAAATGGAAAGAACACAGACAAAGACTTATTTTGTTTATATTAAGGGATTTATTTTATCTGTGCTACTTATTCATTTGATTTGGGATTTTAGATTTTAAATTTAGTTTTGTTATTTACATTATATTATATTAAAATTTTGTCATTTAGCAGACACTTTTATCCAACGTGACTTACAAATGAGGACAATGGAAGCAATCAAAACCAACAAAAGAGCATTCATTTGCAAGTGCTATATTAGTATATTATTATTGTGTTATATTTAAATTTATTAATGTGCAGCATTTTGACCAAGCAATATTAAAAGAACACATTTAATTCATAATTTGTCTTAAATTTCATTTTGTAAAAAAAATACAAAAAATAAAGTTAATCGAATCAAATCATTAATTGAATCGTGAGTTGAGTGGATCGTTACATCCCTACTTTCTACAAACTCTGCTAAGATTTTAGATGCCACCAAGGAGTGTGGAATCGAGGAACATGATGCCAAATTCCTGCAAGGAAAGGTAATGAAAGGCATTCAGTCGTCAACAATAACATCCATGCAGGCAGATGTGTGGAGAAAAGCGTGGGGGGAGAAAAGCCACAATGTTTTCGCTTGATGAACAAGAGTCCTTTGACATTTCTAAAACTTATTTTGGTGAATGATCTTTTTATATTAACTGAGTGTGACATGTCATGCTGTATCCAATCTATTTATACACATCTTCAGTGGCAGATTAGCTTTATATCACTTCAGTTGACTAACAAAAGCAGTTGTGGTTTGGGAAATGATTACAGATGCACAGTGACACCCAGGTAAGAGCAACGCAAAATGAATTTCATTCAGCTCTAAACGAGTCAAACAAATAAAATGTGAATGTTTTATCACATGTTGCACATTTTTGGCATCTGTTCTCACACACCTTTACACTCTAAACACCTTAAAGATTTCTGTCGCACCCTCGGTTTTGTAAACACGACACTTGTTCTTTGCTCTGCTAATTCTCACATGCTATCTCTCACCTGATTCGTCATCAGACTTGTTCTCATTCTCGGAGTCGGTGAGGGTGAGAGCTGAGTTCTCCCGGCTGGAGAGGCCAGAGCTGCGGCGGGACTTGATGTCGTGGCCGGCCCACAGCTGGATGGCTCGCTCCGGTGAGATCGGGCCCTCTGGGTCAGAGTCTGCGTCAGAGCTGGCGCTCAGAGAGTAGCCACGCTGCAAGAGGCCGATGTCCGGGCAGTATGCGTTCTGATGCGGGGCTGCTTCACAAATGCCCAGCTCGGCTAGAGTAAAGTTCCCTAAAGTGGTAAAAACAAAGCACAACCTGTCAGCTGTCGATGCATATGGAGGGAATGGCCTGAGGCGGCTGTGATTCATCCTGTGAAGAAAGTCATTTACACACAAACTACACACTGCAGCTATACTAATCAAGTTGTATAGCATAAACTAATGAACACTATTTTGGTAATGACTAAATAAAAAAGTAATAAAAAAAAGAAAACAACTCTTTGCAGTTACTTCACTCCTTATTTTTTTAAACTTGATTGCATTATTAATTGTACTTAACTGAGAAATACTTGAAAGTCTCACACCTGTTTTTTGATCATTTTTTTCAAATTTGTAATAGTTTTGAACAGTTTTTAAAAAGGAGTATTATTTAGCATATTCGTTTTTGCTGTGATGTCACAAATCGTGAGATGTCAGTGGTACTGGTATGAATGTTCACCAGTGGTCTGCTGATTTTTTTATTCTATTTGTAAAGCAGCTTTGGAACAATACAGTGTGTACTGTTGTACTGCTATACAAATAAATAGAATAGAACTGAATTGAACATTCCAACTATAATAAGTCAGAGACTCACAAAGCTAAGGGGGGCTGTAGGAGCCTGAGGTTTAACAGCTCGAATCAGTGGACGTCAGCTCAGACGTCAGGTTATGTGCGGTGCAGGGCTAAGGGGGCTATTTTATCCTACAGCTCTTTACCTGCTGCGAAATTTCCCTCACAGCATCACACCTCCTACTTTGATGAGTGTGACCGTGCTCATGCACACACAAAACCTCAACTACCACATTCAGAGAGAGCTGGACTCACAAAAAAAAAAAAATACACACATATATATGTATATACTGTATAGCATGTAATCCAAATGAAATTAAAGCACATCAAACTGAATCAATAAACACAACGGGGTCCCAATTAAGGGCAGGCTGTGGGAAAACAATTAAAGGATAAGGCATGCACAACCAATTTCTTCTCTTCAGTAATTAAAAGAGTCAATGCATGCCCTCCAATCAGCTGTAAATGAAAAAGCAATTTCGTTCATTAACACTCTTTAAGACAGGAATCTTCACAGCAGCGGGGATCGATATTGTAAAAATCAAGCGACCTTCATAGTTGTTTTATTCCTATGTGGTGGGAGGACATAAAACACAAAACACTTCTGATTGTAGTAGCTCGAAGATAATTATTCTTTTCAAAACGACTTAAGTTGTATGCTGTGAGAACTGGACACATTTACAACAACTAATATACAGTAACTACACCAGCTATACAATAACTCTGGACTTTTCTAGTATACTAGTAATGCTAAAAAACACAACTAGCACTGCTATCAGTCTAGTCAGACCGTACCGTACCTGACATGAAGTAGCTCAGGAATGGAGAGAGATCCATGTACTCTGCGAGGGCAACAACAACACAAAACACCATCTTAAATACAAAAAACAAACTCGCTTTTAACATGACACATTTATCACATACTGCACTGCTAACATTTCTTCCAGCTTCTCACAAATAGGTTTTCCCACTGTAGAGAGTTGATTATTGCTTTTCATAAAAGCATAAAAAAGAATAAAACAGGATTGTCTGTTTTTGACTGTGAAGAAACAGACCATCTTGTTCCCTTCTTCTGTTTACAAATTTCTAGTACAGCCAGATGGAAAAATACCATAGTAAACCAAAAGAATGGGCATCGTTTTCTCAAACTGGGAATCATTCCCGGAGTGGGGACCGATCCCAAAACCACACTCAAAGCCTGTCGAAATCACAACTCCCACAGGAGGTGGTCTTTCACAGAGAGAGGCTGCAGAAACAAACCCACCATCTTCAAGACCATGTAATGTCATCAAAATGTCTCATAACTTCAATATGTTTTTTAAAGTTCTCCAAAATACAACACACTTGTGTGTGAGTGTATGTGTGTCTTTCATTCGTGTTTCTTGAATACTTCAGATGTTCAGTTTTTAGATTGGCTGGTGGATGCAGCTCTTTTACAGCATGATAATTCCTATTCTCCTATGGGTTATTTACTCAATTACAGACACTTCATTACCTCTGTTTTGTGTGTGTGTGGAAACCATTCTGTATTTTTTTCAGGATTCTTTGATTAATATTATTATTATTATTAGTAGTAGTAGTAGTAGTAGTAGTAGTAGTATTTCAGTAATTTTCAATCAATAATTAAAACTTAAATTGACTAATTTATTCAATTATTTGTTATTAACACTTAACTGACCTTTAAAAGAGGGGTCTGAAAGTCTGAGAAGAGTGCAGAAAATTATAGAAATCTTAATACAAATATACACATATTTGTAAAAAAAAAAAAAAAAAAGAAAGAAAAGTGCATATGAGGTCCAACATATTCACCCTCTTACATTAAAAGTATGCACATTTTAAGCTACTTTGGTGAACCTGCCAAGCGAATCAATATAAATATGAACACAAATAAAAAAAAAGTCAAACTGGTAGAGAAGGTAGGAGGCAGATCATCTGAGAGAGAGAGAAAAAAAGTGATACATTATCACAGTGATTAACAGTGTGTGTGCACTTCACATATGTACAGCTGAGTAAGAAGCCATCTGTGCAGATCTGAATTCACAGTTGTGGATGGTGTTATTTAAAGACCTGTCAACTGATCTAAAGTAATAGCTCTATCTCTCTATCTATATATCTATGTATTCATGCACCCATCCCTTTCACATTAAATTTTAGGTGCCAAATTAGTCTAGCATGTCTTAAGAAAAAGTTCAGAACTAGTTTCAATAATACCGAAGACCACGGGAGGGTCTTAAAAATGGGCTTTTAGAGACTCTAATTGGACATCCAGTGCTTGCATCCAGGCTGGAGGTGCGTTTCTCCAATGTTTTTTTTGCATTAAAGCCTTTTAAAGGTGCCCGAACACACACTGAGGTAATTTATGGGCCTTACCCACCACCGAGGACTGACTCAAATGCCATTTTATGCCCCAAGAGTGGAAATTGTCCGCTGGTCATTATGCTTCATCTAACCGATGAAAGAAGCATTTGACTTTCCTGAGAGAGGGGGCTGATTGGCCGTTTGAGTAATGTAAAAAGACCTCTGCTTCAGCATGGAGAAGGATGTGATTTCTGCGTCTAGATCTGCATGCCTCTCTGTGGTCTCTCTATAACCCCCCACACCCCACTACTGATGATGGTGGGTAATGGACCTGCTCCAGAGAGCGTCTTTGTGAGCATGTTTGTTCATGTTCTGTGGGCTGATGGTTATTATTGTAACTGAAGGCATGCACTGAGGAAATGGGACTCTGTGGGAACCAGCGAGAATAAGTGAGCGCTGGCTGAAACTTATTTAAATCTGCCACTTGACAAATTGAGACTTTACCTATTTTAAAAGAAACTTTGGGAAGAGTTATGTGTGGGGTACAGCATTTTTAAATTGTCACACCTACATAAAATATGTAGGAGAAATTACGCACAGTGAAACCAAAAAGCATTTGGACACTTTAGGCATATTTTAAAATGAATAATTGTCACGGTGTTAGAATATCAAACCGAGTGACATTTATTGAGTGAAATTATATTTATTTAAAGAGCCAATTTCACAAGAATATCTTGGTTGGATGACGCCAAACTTGTTGGTTGACTAAACAGCAAAAAGTTCTGACAATCTGACGTTTTAAAGTGTGGAATAAATGTTGAAATACTTTTTAGTGCTACTGTATATGCTGTAAATTAAAACAATGTAACAAATAATAACAATTCAATGTGAAGCCCCCTTTTCCAGCATGGAATATATAAATTGTGACTTTTTCTCTTAAGATTTCCTCCCAACTCTGAGTTAACATTTCACAATTGTTTTCTCTGAATTTAGATTTTTTTTTCTGTTTGCCATGAAATAAATAAATAAATAAAATAAAATAAATAGTGGTTAAAAAAACAAAAAAAATTCACAGTTTCAACTTTTTTTCACAGAACTTTCAGTTGCACGTTGATGACTTTTTTCTTAAACATCACACAATTCTGGATTTACATTTCAAAAATCTTAGTTTATATATATTCAAACATATATCCAACATATCCCCCTCCCCAAAAAACCTTGTTTCTTTGTAATCAATCGAATCTATGTTATTATTAAATTAATGTTTCTTCACCAATTTCTTTTCAGTGTACAGGGTTAATACAGAGAATATGAGGACGAATAAACCCTGATATAAAGAAAAGGAGGTATATAGAGGGAAAGGAAATAAATCAAGGTCAGCTGCTGAGTTCTAGGTACGGTATGCTATGAAGTGGATCGTGGGATTTTGGAAACATTAATGAAATGACACAGCTGGCTGTGATCCTCTCTAGATATCTACACCCAGGTCCATTTCTATTTCAGCTCAAACACATACATAACCATGACACCTTCAATCAGTCAGCACCCATTTAGGTTTGCCTCTTTTTCAATAGTCACTGTATTGTGCTCTCCAAGCAACTCCTTAATGCAGTGCTCTATAATTATATTGCTATGGAGACGCAGTCGGGTTCTTCATCATTTGCTTGTGACTGCTACACCTACATTTGATAGAGATACGGATTTCCCATAATTGACTGACGGTATACTGCTCTCCATGGGAAATTAGCTCCTGTCACAGATACAAGTTACAGGTAACATAACCTTTCATTTCGTAGACATTTTTTGATTCAAGCATATTTACACAAGCAATTTAGGTAAAGGAACAAAAAAAATATATATATATACACTATTAAGGTTGTGGTCAGTAAGACTTTTAAAGTTTTTTTATTTTATTTTAACTTTTTTTTGCTTACCAAAGCTTATTTTATTTAATTTAAAAACGGTATTGTAAAATATTTATACAATTTAAAAGAACAGTTATCTATTATAAATTAAATGTATTCCTACTTGCAAAGCTAAATTTGCAGCATCATAATACATGTTTAGTATTATATTATCCTTTAGAAATTTGGTGATCAAGATATATTTATCATTATTGTTAATATGATGATTATTATTATTATCAATGTTGAAAACAGTTATGCTGCTTATTATCATAATAATTTATATTTATTTTATTGGTAAATAAATAATTTGATGAATACAAAGTTCCAAAGAACATCATTAACTACTAAAAAAATATAAATATATTTTGTAAATTTACACATTTCTTTACTATCACTTTTAATCATATAACTAAATATAAAATTATAATAATAATAATTTCTTCCAAAAACAAAATCTTACTGAACCTTCTTTACTTTTTTTGTACTCTTAAATTTATTATAAACGTTATTTTTTTCTTGTTTTCCGACAGCACTAAATTTAAAACACACAAGCACTTTCTCAACTACTGATAAAAAAAAATATATGATATAAGTAGACGCATATTCCGCATAAAATTTCAAGATGTGACATGACTAGCTACTTTTAGTAAATTGCGCAATATTTTAACACCTTCCGTTAAAAATAACGTCTCCAGCACTGCAGATACCGAGCGGAGACAGGCGCTTCATCTTGGCTGAACGTGTAAGGACCACATCTAGCACACAGTCTGATTCAGAGCCTCCTACCTGTCCCTGTGACATCAGATCCTGCGTGGGGCGTGCTGGCGCTGTAGGTGGTATATGCTATCATCGGTGGTCTCAGAAGGGCAGGGTGTTAATTGAGAGGGTTTATGCTCAGCAGTGGGCGTCCAGTGAGTTTTCACAGCATACTTTGTTCCCAAGATGCATAGCACATCATTAGGGCCCCCATTAATGTCGGAACATAGAGTTAACAGCCAAACAAGAACAGGGCCCTCAGTGTCAAACGCCCTGCCCCATGTGAGCCACCTGCACCTCACGGCCACTCAACACCTTTTAATTGGGCCGCAGAAATAGATCTGACCCCACTGGGAGCCATTTTGTTTCTCATAAAGCACCTGACATAAGCCCTTGGTATTAACACCATCACATATGCTGCAAACTCATGACATGTTTGAAGACCTGAAGGAAGCAGATCTGAATCCTCGGGGAGCGCTAAGAGAGTGAGTATAGTTTTTGAGTTGGGGTCCCATTGGTGACATCTGGTTAACAGTTTGTAAATTTGTGGTGACAACTTTATCGAAACATCTGTCTGCATTTGGCACTCCATTACACCCGTATAATAGCTTGAGTTGTATTTACTAATCAATCGAGAGAGCACCAAAAAACGTATTTCTAACTTCTGAGACCTTCAGTATTTCCCATTACACCACAAGCTCGCTGCCCATTACACAGTGTCATTTTAATCTCTGAAAAGAAAAAATAACAATAATAATTACGGAAAGTCCATGCGCTGAGCGAGTTGCTTTATAAAACTGGATTTGACAAAGTATTAAATACCTGCCCTCAGCAGCGTAGTGCCATAATTGAACACAAGGGCAAAACCGCCCCAAATTGCAGCCACTTAGCCATGCTATACTGTACCAAACATTTAATAATGAAAAGAATCCTTCCGACTGAGGGATAACAGCCTCAGAGATACAGGCAATGCCTTTTGCAATTAGACAGAGCTTAGCAGGCTGCTGTCAGAAGAGGTGTCACAGCTGTCCAAACTGTGAGTTTCACCAGCATGTCATGAGTGCTATTAAGCACCATCTGACCCACTGATGGCCTTCAGGGCTCGGACTGCCCACTGAGTCTTGTCTTTTTGGATACCGTGGTAAGCTCCTTCATAAGACTCAACCACCCACTGCGGCTGCCATAGACAAAAGGGTGTTCGGAAGTAGGACTTGGAGGGCCGAGACCCACGGGACATAACTAGTAACCTATATTATTCAATCTGTACGTTGTTTGCAGTTGCCAAGCAATGTATTAGCTTTAACATAGAGCTCACAAGTTTTTTATTTCAAGTCAGCAACTTCGAGCATAAATCAAGTCACTGTTTTTAACCTTATCTTTATAAAAGGTAAAATGGCCCCATGCCATGCCTGCAAGCTATTCTAATTTTAAACTAGCTGTTTGTGAAGGGTATGTCATTTTTTTTTCTTTTTTTTTTTTTTAAACGCACAGACACATCAAAAAAAAAAATTAAATAGTAATATAAATAGTATTTGCTACCAAAAAAGTATTTGGGACTAAATAGAAGAGTATACAATTTGCATATATATATTTGCAAATATATATATATATATTTCATTAAATGAATCGGCCCTCTTGGGAATCAAGATAACATAATAAAACAATGTTGGCTGTGATCATAATGTGCATTTGCCTTGAGAGATTCCAGAACAGATTAAAGGCTTTCAGCAAGAATATGCCATATTAAATTCTTAAAAGATTAAGCGACATGTTAATGCAATTATTGTAAGCCTGCTGGCATATACGTACAAGCTAAGATCAGCAGTGAGTGGAGACTGTCCAAATACCAAAAATGCATTGTTAAATGTATAATTCTTGAATGCTAATTCTGAGCACTGGGATAGAATACAACACTAAACTGGAGAAAAAGAAAAATCTTATAATCACCTAGGATAAATTAAATGCATACATAAATGCTGGATTACTCTGTTCAGAAGTTTTTCACCTATGTTTGGGTGTAATCTCCCGCTGTTTGAGCTTTTCACAAAATGCATGTTTTTCCTTGCCTATCACTCAATATTCTTCACACAGTCAGATACAAAAATAATGTGTCAAAAATGTATCCTACACTTCAGTGAGTTAATGAATTGAGACTACAGGACGGTTTCAAAGGATTTTCAGCTTGATTTATTGAACTGGTACCACAGTCAGACAGAATATCTTTAGGTGTTAAGCTAAATTTTGTACTTGACAAGTTTTTGTTTTTCTAATGCTGCAAATGCGTGACAGAATTGACAGAAGTTTCGACAGAAAAGAAGTGCTTAAATACTTACTGTAGATAAAGACTAAATTAATATAATATATATCATTTACATATAAACTATTCTTATAATAACAATAATTATTTTTATAATATTTAATCAATTATAAAATAAATAATGTATAAAAATAAACAAAAAATAGAAGAAAAAATGTTATTATAAATAATGGTCAAATTAGAATTGGTCGGAGGACAAATGGTTTTCAGGGTAGTGAGAAAAATGTTTTTTTTTTTGTTTTTTTTTTATAAGATAAAGAGAAATCAAACAAAAAAAATTTTTTAAGCGTGTATATGAAAATGTTGCTATCTGATAAACTAATGTAAGGTAATGTGGTTAAGGTTGTGTACCATGTCTAAAGGATCAATGTTTGAACATATTTCTGATGTTTTTGGGGTTAATTAATTAAATACCCGAGGCATAAAAATCTTTGCCTTGCATTTAACTTTTTTTGATTGTATACCCTGACAAGCAGTTACAGACAGAGGCGGCGTCTGAAGCTTCAGGGACACTAGAAACCAATTCCCAAGCCATCAATGAGCAAACAAGAAAACTCTCAGCTGTCTCAAGGTTGATGTGAAAAGAGATTCAGGGTGTAGGGGAGAGTGGACGAGGCTACAGGGCAATGAGAAATAGAATGTGACGAGGACAGCGAGAGACAGAGAGAAAGAGAGGGAGAGACTGCATTTAATCTCACAGTCTTTTATATTTAATACCCCCCAGGTTCTCTTGTTCTCCCTTTGATCTTTTCCTGCCTAGATTTATTGCGATACACCAACAAAGCACAGAATCAACAAAATAAAATAATCAATGAAATGCGTGACTTGACAGCTTATTCCGCATCAAAACAGCAGCTGTGGGGTGATGAGAGAGGGACGGAGAGGGAACAGTCCAGTACAATGTCACAAACAAACTGCTGATGGGCTCGTCCTCTCTGAATGCCACACGCAAGCTATCTGCTTGTTTTAGATCGCTCATAAAGTAGGTATTAGGGGTTGGGCAGGGTGCTGTGGTCCTCTGAAATCCACAACAGAGCCCGTGACGTTTGGAACAAGAACCAACACACAAATCCAGGATCAAACTGGATACAAACAAACACCCAGAGGGACCGCTACAGCTCCAGATGTGAAACTCATTAGTTCGGCAACTAATTGCCATTCTGTGTGGCATGAAAAATGGTGTCAGTCTATAAAAGCCGCAGATGCACATTTAATACAGTCAGGTAGGACTGTCGTTTGATTAAAGAGTTCATTTTATTTATTTATTTAATTAATTGCACTAATTTAACAAATTAAATTAGCCTCCCTACAAAAATAAAAATAAAAAAATGCTGTTAATAGTGGCCACAACACAAATGCTGAGAAGCAACAGATAAAGCTTGCTGGTGTTGCAGGATGGGCCGCTTATACTGAAGGCCTGTGCAGACACAGATGTGCCTCTGTAGACGCAGATGTGCCCCTGCAGGGGTGTGAAGACATAGAGGGACGGAGAGTGATGGAACATTCGATCTACTGCCCTACTGCTCGCAGCTGGACCATACGCTTGAGAGCCACCAGTGAGCCAAAGAGCCCAGCTCAGTTTTCATTTTCACCTAACAGGGGCCATTACTGAGACGTCTAACACATCTGTTTATAGAAATAAGTGGCCAGATCAATTATAATCAAAGCACTGGATAGTAGGAATCTACCTCACCTCATCAATTCAATACTGTGTCATTTACAACCATTTTGACTGATTAAGTGCAATTTTGTATAAAATGCCACACATAACAACTAACTGTAAATTACTTAAAGGGATAGTCCAACAACAATGGTAATTCTGGCAGTATTTATTTATTTACAATCCCCATGTTGTTCCAAATCTATTTGCATTTTTGTTTTTGTTTTAATCTATGGAACCGAAAATTCTATTTGGTTTCGGTTCCCAGTATTTTTTGTTTATATAATGGAAGTCAATATGAACTAAAAGACTTTGGATACCTACATTATTAAATATCTTCTATCATGTTCCACAGAAAAAAAGGAAAAAAAAAAGAGTAGCCTATATATGTTTGGATGGGTTGTCCTTTAATTATAATTCAAAAGTGGACAGATGATATGCATGTGCATGGAGTTTTGTATATTTTTGACTGAAATAATTATTTTAAATATAGATGTAATTGGCTATTTCTGGCTAAATGTAAATAAACACAATGTTTGCCTTCTTATTCTTCTTCTTCAGTGTGATCTTAATGAAATTGCTAAGATACAGAAGTATTAAGACCATTAAAAATAACTACAACTTGAAAACTGGTTGAATAAAGCTATTAGGGATGTGTTGCTATTAAAATTCTTAATTGCTATTAAAACATTTTAAATATATTTTAAATTTCTTTTCTTTTTTTTTTTGGCATTTTCCAGTAACAAATTTGTTATTAATTTTTTTTACTATTTTGTGTAGATAAAATGCTAACAATAAAACTCTAAAAATCTAAATCACTTGTTTTAAATGTTTTAAAAGTGAATCGTCATCAGAAATAGAAGTTACATTTGAGATTTGCTAAGAATTATATTTAACTTAATTTATTAATTATAAGTTATTATTATTATTATTATTATTATTATTATTATTATATTAAGATTACCTATAAGTGAGTGTAAGATGATGGCAAATTATGAACTGGAAACAAGCATGCCCAATTTAGTATGAATGAATGAATGAATGCATGAATGAATGAATGAGGGAGAAAGATGATAGCAGCAAAAGTAAAATGTATCTCTAAAAATACAACATATAGGCCAAGCAAAAAAAAAAAAAAAAAAAGTCCTCCATGAATGCTTTAAGTACAGTATTAGTGTTGTCCGATTGACAATCCTGACCTGTGAATATGTCCTCACATCCCACAGAGCAAAGAGACTTAAAGTGTAGAGCATTAAGAGTCAAATCTGCTCTCAGCGTGACTCTGAGGAGCATTAGGAGCATGCAGCGTCTACAAACACCAAATGGAGTCAGAGTGAAAGGTCGGACTGTTCATTCGGACAGAAAATAGCTCTCTTAAAAAGTTGAAAAGTAATATTTTGCTTCCTCTCTGTGCAAGCGTTAACGTGGGCCGTGATGACTATGTGAGTGAGCGGGAGAGAGCAGTGTAATTTGGCAGTGCCCTTTGAGTGCTGTTACATATGGCCCCTGCACGCTGTTAGTCTCCCGTGGCAACACTTCCCACGGATGCATCTGCAGTCAGTGAGCCACTATCGCCTTAAGTAGCCGAGCGGCATCAATCTGACGGCCACCAACTCTCTGCTTCTCCGCTTGTCAGTCTGTCTATCCGTCCTCCCTCCATCCAGTTCCCTACACCTACCCAGAATTCTTGCTCACTGTCACTGTCACCACATGTCCCCGAGGGACCGCAGGCCACTCCACCCCGGGCTGTGAGAGCTCTGGGATCTGTTGTCAGCGGTGCAGTGCTAAGTGCTGTGGCAAGAAGCAGTTGAATGGAGGGAGAGAAAAGAGGCTGCAATCTCTCCAGCGGGTTTGTCTTCCTCTTTCACTTGTTCTGGCTGTGATCAATGACATGGAATCCATTTGGGTGCAATCAATGCGGCACCGGCTGCGGCTCACACAGAGGACGACTCGCGGGCCTGACACCACCTTTTTCAAAGATGACCCATCCGTGGCTTCGCTCCGGATCCACGGCAGCCTGCTCATTACAACGCCATTGAACTCGCTCTCGCTTCCTGTTACTGCTTCCTTTCCTAGCCAGCCTTAGGTGAAGTGGTTGACTTCTCTTATTAGCATCATCAAAGACATTCAAAAAAGGACGTAAAAAGATTTAACAAGGGGAAACACGTCTGAACCAATCAGCTGAGTCTGAGCTAGTAAGCCAGTCACCTTCAATCAAACGCCTGCTGCTATTTTTGCATGCATCTGTAGTTTGGCACTGTGCCGAACATCCCTGCATAGAGTCAGCAACAAGTCTACAGCCTGAGGCATGAAGTGGGTCGACCGACATAAGCTGTAAGACGGCTGAGACTGAACAGGTGATGGCGGATCAGTGGCATCAATCTGAGGAACGTCTGAGGACACATTTGAAGCAGCAGGGGGCGGAATTGGAGGTACTTCCTGTAACTGAAATAACCGCTCTGAGATCGGGTTGCATCTTTTCTCCAGCAGCATGCGTAAACACAGGCAGAGGGATTATCTAGCGGTGACATGGCCTGCAACTGAATACACTGACCTGCTTTTGTGTTTCACACCTTAACTGTACAACGTATGTCATGTAGAAGCACAGTTATCCATGTCCAAAAACATCTAATCACACTATCATCACCCTAACATTTTCTCTGCCCATACCCTAAAATTAGATTGCAATTAAGTGATGTAAGTTTCTAACTAGGTTTGAGAATGTAAAGTGAACCATGATCTGATTTCAGAATGATTCTTGATACGTCTAAATTTGTTTTTAGTATAAGCAAAACATAGTGGATATACATGGCCAAAACAGTTTTTTCTTTGTTGGCAGAGTTACAGTATGCTGCCTTTTTAGGGCAGAACTATCACTGATTTTATTTCCCCCTTTAATTTCAGTTTAGTAACATGTTAAGTGGCCCTTTACCTTTACAAAACAATTTGAGTTATGGTCCAAACAGAACATTTATAAAATAAAATAAATATTTTCTTCCTTTGAAACACTGTACAACATTTGCACCTTTATGAGATTCATACATTTATACTTTTAACTGTAGCATGCAAGACTCAAATGACTGGATGGACTAGTAAATAATAATAAATTAATAATAAAAATGAATAAATAAAAATGATGCTCACCAAGGCAAAGCAGTATTTGTTTGATGAAAAATACAGTGTACAATACAATAATATTATAATATTAAATATTTAATATTTTTATGTATGATTCATTGTACTGAATTATCAGCAGCCATTAGTTTCACATGATTCAAGAAATAATTTTCTTATTATATTATATTTCTTACTATTGTTCATAGAAAGTACCAAAGAACAGTATTTATTAAAAAAAAAAACTTATTTTGTAACATTACAAATATCTTTCTTGTCAACTGTGATCTACTGAATGCATCATTAATATATAAAAGTAATAATTTGTGTCAAAATAGCAGATAAAAAAAAGCAAATAAATAAATACTGTATATATATGATTATTTAGGGCTGAACACTGAATGGTGGCCAATTCTGTATAGCAAATATACTGTTTATGTGAGCATGTCTATACCTTGTGGTGTATTTTTGTGTTTTTACCTCCTTGTCTGGTGAACTCTTCTGCTTCATGATGCACCAGGTCAGTCACACATCCCCCATAATGCAGGCGTGACTCATGATCGAAAGCCTTCAGGGTCTCGCTGGAGCTGTAGGACTTCTGGGTGGGTACGCGACATTCATCGTGGTCCAGGGAGGAGGTGGTGAACTGGAAATCTTTCCCACAGCGGCCGTGGGTCAATGTACGGTGCCTGCGCTCCTTCAGATCCATGACAGCTGCTGCAGCCCAATGATCAGATCAGCCTGCAAGGTGGAGGTCTCAACAGCTGTACAGTCCTTCACCTGGTAATACAAGACAACACAAATCAATAGAGTACAAAATATATATTCCCTGATGAAACGACCAGCATGGATTGCTGATTTGAGCTGGTTAGTGCTGGTACAGCCAGCGGAACAACAAAGCCATAGCCAAGCAAATCTCATCCAGATACGCTTTCCTTGAGAATCTTACTGACTAATGAAGTTTCAACAGCACTAGAGCATCCAAAATGCAAGCAAAACAGAATCAGGACTGATACAAGAACTGATTTACTGTACCTACCTAAGAAAGCACTAGGCTATATAAGATGACTACATGGGTTGAGGATAGGTTTAGTGGTAGGTTTGGTATGAGTGCCTAGTTTTTACCCTTTTTTTTTTTTAGATTGGATTAGATTAGATTCAATTTTATTGTCACTGCACATGTAGGCAACGAAATGCAGTTAGCATCTAACCAGAAGTGCAATAAGCAGTAAGTACAGAATATAAATGGTCTACAATATGTACAATAACTATACAGATATGTATGATGTATTATGGACATAATTTACAGATTTTAAATACTATTAGCATGACATAAAGATAGGTGTACTATGAACATACTATACAGATGGATTATGTAAAAGTGTATGTACACTATAGGCAGGACTATGAACATACAGTATGAACATAATTTACACTATTGCAATGGACAGTAGAGCGCATAGAAAATATTTCAGTGTGCAAATGGATTATTCAGTGTTCCTGGATGAACAGACAGTAATGCAAATAATAACAAGTTACTGTTTTTTTTTTTTTTTTTTTTGCTTGTTGTAAATAAATAAAGCAGTCAGACGTAGTGTTGAAGAGGGGGAGGAGTCTGTGTGTGTGGTGTTGAGGGGTGTCAGAGGGCAGAGTTCAGCAAGGAGACAGCTTTAGGGAAAAAGCTGTTCCTGAATCTTGTGTTCCTTGTCCGGAGGCTCCTGAAGCGCCTCTTGGAGGGCAGGAGGTTAAACAGTCCGTGGTCAGGGTGAGAGGAGTCCTTGAGAATGCTGCGAGCTCGTCGTAGACAGCGTTTCCTCTGGATGTCCTCAAGAGCAGGAAGTGGTGTCCCTGTGATGCGTTGGGCAGTTTTCACCACACTCTGCAGTGCTTTGCGGTCAGCCACTGAGCAGTTCCCATACCAGACTGTGATGCAACTGGTCAGGATGCTCTCGATCGCACACCGGTACAAAGTTCACCAGGATGGCTGAAGACAGCTGGTTCTTATTCAGTGTCCTGAGGAAGAAAAGGCGCTGGTGAGCCTTCTTGACCAGGCTGGAGGTGTTTGAGGCCCAGAACAGGTCCTCCGAGATGGTGGTTCCCAGGAACTTGAAGCTGGAGACACGTTCAACAACCATCCCGTTAATGTGGATGGGGTCATGCGTGCTTCCTTTCTTCTTCCTGAAGTCCACAATGAGCTCCTTAGTCTTATTGATGTTAAGGAGCAGGTTATTGTCAGCACACCATGTGGCCAGGTGCTGTACCTCTTCCCTGTAGGCAGTCTCATCATTGTCTGTGATGAGGCCAATCACCGTGGTGTCATCTGCAAACTCAATGATGGAGTTGGATCCATGCACAGGCTTGCAGTCATGGGTGTAAAGGGAGTAAAGGAATGGGCTCAGTACACAGCCCTGTGGTACGCCAGTGTTAAGTGTGATGGTGGTGGAGTGGGTGTGGCCTGACCGAACATGCTGAGGCCTGTTGGTCAGAAAGTCCATAAACCAGTTGCAGAGGGAGGTGTTAATGTCAAGGTCTCCAAGTTTTGTGGTCAGCTTGGAGGGAATGATGGTGTTAAATGCTGAACTGAAGTCAACAAACAACATCCTAACATACGTATTGTGTATTTTTGTAATAAATATAATAAGTACTTGAGGAACAGAACTGTAAAAAAGGTCTATTGGTGCATTCATAAACAAAACAGAGGAAAAACACCTAAACAAAAAGAAGCCGCTGTCATTACAGCCATAATCACAGATGAAATGTGAGCAGGAACTGAGACGTGTGGAGGAGTAAAGTCATGATGCCGATGAAGAATGAGTGATAGAGTGAAAAAGAGGAGAAGGGGGTGGAGAAAGGAAATGACTTGAGGGCATTGCGAGTCTCTCCCTCATTATCGCAGACAGAGTGAGAAAAGCTCCCTCTGTGGCCGTGAGAGGATAATCACAGATGCCTGGATGTGCCGCAGAAAACAGAGAACCGAACACAGCCCGGCCTGATCGTATCACACGCTCACACACAAAAAACACCAGCACTAATCTATTTTAAATCCTGTGCATGCTGGCTGAGACGCTACCCCATTCCTGAACTTTCAAAGATGAGAACCAACTTTCTTTTCTTTTTTTGTGCTTTTAAATGTTAAAACATTATAATAATTGCTAAAGTAAAATATGATTTTGCATTTTGGGGGGGTTATAATGATATGAATTAATATTATTACTGCGAACTTTATTATTATATTATTATTATTATTTAAACTCAGTAATGAACCGCATGGTATTATGTGATTAACTGTTGTAACTTTGATTTAATCATAAAAGCACTACAATTCAGAAGTTTGGGGTATTTTTTATGATTACATGTGTTTATTTACATTAGCTGTGACTAATTTAATCATAAGTATATTACCATTAAAAAAACAGCTGTAAGAAAGAAATTAATAATTTAAGTGAGCAAGGACGCATTAAAAAAAGATTAAAGTGACAAAAAAGACATTTATAAAATATTTAGATTTCAAATAAATGCTGTTGCAAAGACCCCCCCCCCCCCCAAAAAAAAAAAAACACACAAACAAATAAACAAACAAAACTGTATAAAAGAAAGGTTTTCAAAAATCAACATTAGAATGATTTCTGAAAGATCATGTGACTAAAAAATAAGCTTTATAATCAAAGGAATAAACCACATTTCTAAATATGTTAAACAGAATAATGTCATTTTAAATCTTACTGTACTATTACTGTTTTACTGTATTTTGAGCAAATAAATGTAGCTTTGGTAAGATTTTCTTTTTATTATTATTATTATTATTATTATGGTCAATCCTCATTTGGGCCATGGAAAGATGTGCTTTTTGGAGAGAGAGGGGTGTTTGATAAGCATAAACTCAAAACACACAAACAAATGGTGAATTTATACTGAGTACGTCATCTCAAAAATAAATTGCATACATTTTCTCTGGAATTTTTTTAATTCGCCTGTCAGTGTGCAGCTCATCAGAGGCCATGTCTCTGACACAAATGCCATTCTAACTGCATGATTCAACAGTTTTTGCATGAAAGCGAATTGACAGTAATTAGACACTAATTAAATGTAAATTAACCCACACTAGTCCAGCTGTAGGCATTCTTCCTCCCCAAACACGCACAGTATTTTACCTGAGCCATCTGAGTACAGAGAACGTCAGAGATGACTTTAGCCGGCCCCTATGTGTCTGTCTGTTTTACTAAGTGTGATCAGAACAAACTCGGCCTGCTCCTATCCCCCTCAACAAGCGCTCTCCATGCTGTTCCTCCTGCATTAGCTTGATTGGAGGAGAAGTCCACGGCCCCAGGGACTGTCCGGCGTTCGGTGCAGAGAGAATTATTTTCTTGCACGGCAACAGATCGTTACATAACAACACGGTCACTAGCTGTCCTGCACATACTGAAAATAATTGAATATGCAGAGGAAAAATAATCAGGTCACCTAACGCGATAATTATTTACTGCGAAACACTCGCATAAAAGAATGAGAGAGACAAAGCGTGCGACAGTGGCTTAATGCGGATTCATTAAAGGAGACTATAAGGTCATTTTAAGATTTGCCTCCAGTGTCTGTTGATTAGAAGCGGATATTTAATGTTTCCAAAGGCCTCATTATGGGCTAAAATAAAACATTCAATCACTGAGGCCATTAACGGTTCAGAATGGGAGTGTTTACCATGGCGAATATAAAACGGATTATGGAACGCAGGAAAAGTCTTTGTGTGCAAATGAATGACCAGTTACCGTATATGTACGTTCAAATACGAAATTGTCCATTTCAAGTTCTTCTTTTCATTTCACCTGACCTTTCTTCACTCCACCAGGCCTGCACTAGGAAGCTTTGTTGATGTCTAGAGTGGGTTATTTGGTCAGCCACAGGGCACTGGGGTCATTCAGAGCACTGATTTAAGGTGCAGTGACATTGTGGGTTTCTGCAAGAGCATCACATGCACGGGTGTGTGGATGGAGGAAGGCTTGGTTAAAGGAGGGCCCTGGGGCTGCTCCAACACCACAGTGGTGAGATGCTGGAATGGTGTGGAGGAGAACCGGGTCAATATGAGCCCAGGCTGCAGCACAACCAGGTCAGTCTTCCCATTCATTACAAGCCGTGGAGGAGAAGTGAGCCCTCAGGGATCAGAGCAGATCCTGTCTCCCTCTCCTCAGGCTGATACTCCCTCCTCCACAGGACAGCCATCCTCCCCAGAGAGAGAGAGAGAGATGGGGGATGTGATGAAGACAGAGCCATGGAGTGAAGAGGAACAACAGGATGGTGGAAGAATCTAGGACAGGTGTCTTCTATCCACACAACTGTTGTTTGCACGTGTGTACCCACATGGATGTTTGCTAAAAGCACACTTGTGAGGACACATATACACGCATATAAACAGATGAATGAACATTGAATGTCAGGTTAAGAATCTGTGCTCACCTTCTTTAAACACACAAAATGCCAGTCACAATCTACGTGAGACACGGACAAGCAATGGATGCCAGAGAACAGAGAGTGTAAATAAAACAGCAGTGCAGACCGTGAAATCGCAGCTGAACTGAAGGCTTTCCAGGAGAACGATGGAAGTGTTTTGAGTTAATCTGAAGAATTACAGAGGCAAAATTGTGGCACGTCGAAGAGCTTCCGCCTAAATTGAACTTTCAAGGGCGAGAGCTTAAAAATGACACGGGTCTCTGCAGAGACAGCTCAGTATGAGAAATCTGACTGCTACAGAGAGATCACAAAGCATTTAAGCTGTGAGCACTCTTATCAACATAAAGACATAAACAAACCCTTAACCTCGGAGATTCAGAAACTGAGGCTTCATTGTAAATTATGACATAATGTTCTATTTAAGATGGCAGGGTCACATTCTAGTCTAAATGTCTGCGCCAGCAATATTAAACTCAGAATAATAAACATAGACAAACATGGCCCTGAACTCTCATCACAGTTTATGGTCTGTGGCTTCTAACGCTTCAAAAAAAAAAAACAGCTATTACTTGAGTAACTACAAACTGTCAAGCTGAAACATTACAAGGTATTTTTATCTGAGACTGCAGTACTTATTAAAAGAAAGGTATCTTTCTTGCTTTGAAATTAATTTAAATGACATAAAGTGAATCTATCAACATACAAAGACTTACATAAATCAGTAATAACCTGACCTATTCTTCAGTAATTCAGCAAATGACAGCTTTTTATCTGCATTATTCTAGGCCAGGCGGTGGCTATACAGCAGGTATAAGTCACTCACTCACAAATATTATGTATGAAATATAGCTTATTTTGACCATTTGTTTGATGTCACTAGAGGCACAGAAATTACAAATGATTTTAATATTGTCCAACTATTGGTTACACTATTTTAATAGTCAATTTTAAACATTCAACTTACTGTAAGTCATTTTGCAACTTCATGGAAAACTTATTCTCATTCATTAGCAACTACATATCTACTAACTCTCAGAACAGACTGTTTGGTTAGGTTTAGGGTAAGTAGAATAAGTTGACATATACTTGCAAAGTTTCTCATAGTCATAGTGTTGTGGACCCATCTATTCCAGTCTACTAATACTTTAATGACTGCTAGTTGACATTGTAGTTGTAAAATTACTTCCTGTTAGTAGAATGTCTTAAGTGGGCTATCAACATAAAGTGTTACCCAAACATTTTTTTCTTCAGCGGTGATATTTATCACACACACACGCTTTAAGTGCATTTTCAAGGCAATAAAGATAGAAATAAGACATTGCATTACCAATGCACTGAATTAAATTGGCATGAAACAAATCAGGGTAAAATTTACTTGACAGCCAATGGTTTCATTTTAGGAGGAAGTCAGAGGGGAGAGTTCCTCTGCATGTGGAGCATACAGACGTGTGTTTTATCTGTGATGTAATTTTAACGTATGACATTAGTGCCTTTATTAACAGACAGATAAGAGGAACAGATCTGAAGTTGTGCCGCAGCCTTGATGGCAAGGCAAAACAGAAGAGAGGAGAACTGTGTGGCTTTTGATTAAGATTTTAATGAGTGCATCCTTTCCCAGACAGGGGCCATTAATCATGTCCTATATGGAGGTACGACCGACAGGATAGGGTCTGTGCATGGCAGTCTTCAGCTGGAAACAGGCCACCATTTTAGGTCCACACATGACCAAATTCTAGTAATGTACTTATGCTCAATTCTTCCCTCTTGTTTGCCATCTCTCTCTCACTCTCTGTCTCTCCCTCTCACCATATATATACACTACTCAACATTTGATTTGAATAAAACCTTTCATCAAAGTTGTCCTAAAACCTAAAACCAAAATGCGTTCTCGATCCACTTCAAATGTTGACTACTATATATATATATATATATATATATATTTATTAGACGCATGCCCAGTGTGACAAATTATTCAGGTCAGGAAAGGTCTCGTCGATCTCTGAATTCTCAAGATAGTAAAAAACAGCGACGAGCGCCGTGACGAAAACACCGAAGAAGCTTAAGGTTTTACCCCAGTTACTCTCAAATACATTCATGCCAAGCTTGATAAACGACTTTGGTAGTTGATACGCTGAAGCTTCTTCTTGTTATAGCGTCCTGTGTTACACACTGCGCATGCGCAGAACGCCTACATGCAATGCAGCGAAAATTACAGCTGTTTGGAAAAGCATATGCATTTTTACTTGGTTTTACTGACACTTGAAGCCTTCAGAACGTGAAAATATCGATCCTAAAGTATTGTGGCAGAGCAATTGAACACCTTCCAAAAACAAGAGTGCCCAGAGTGCTGCTTATGTGATGGTGGCGCATGTTTGTGTTTCTGAGTTCATTCTTTCGAGTTTCTCTATGCATAATTTCATAGATATGTGGCTATATTTAACCACTGGTTCACCTAAAACTCTTAAACTATCTGTAGTTAAATGGCATGGTTTGATATAGTGAACAGCTAAATTTGATCTAAGTAAATGTTAAACTTTTGAAATTCAAAAAAAAAGAACCACATATTGATGAATCAATACATGAAAATTATGTATCTGTGTCCTGTTATTTATCTTTTGGTATGCATTTCAGAAAAACAAAATGGTTGGGATTCAGGTGTAATTGCAAATAGTGATTAATCCTGATTAATCCACTGAAAATTCTGATTAATTTTATTAAAAATTGTAATCATTTGAAAGGCCTTAATTATAAGGCCGACAACTAAGGAAAATCCCAAATTCAGTATCTCAGAAAATTCGAATATTACTTAAGACCAATACAAAGAAAGGATTTTTAGAAATCTTGGCCAACTGAAAAGTATGAACATGAAAAGTATGATCATGTACAGCACTCAATACTTAGTTGGGGCTCCTTTTGCCTGAATTTCTGCAGCAATGCAGCGTGGCATGGAGTCGATCAGTCTGTGGCACTGCTCAGGTGTTATAAGAGCCCAGGCTGCTCTGATAGTGGCCTTCAGCTCTTCTGCATTCTTGTGTCTGGCATATCACATCTTCCTCTTCAGCAGAAGCCCACACCGGGTGCCATTCCTGTCAGCTAAGACCAGGAAAGAGAAGCTACAATTTCCACAGGCTCACCAAAATTAGAAAATAGAAGACTGGAAAACCATTTCCTGGTCTGATGAGTCTCAATTTCTGCTGTGACATTCAGATGGTAGGGCCAGAATTTGGCGTAAAGAACATGAAAGCATGGATCCAACCTGCCGTGTCATCAACGGTAATAGTGTAGGTTTTTTTTTCTTGCCACAATTTTGGCCACTTAGTACCATTTGAGCATCATTTAAACGCCAGAGCCTACCTGAGTATTGTTGCTGACCATGTCCATCCCTTTATGACTACACATCTTCGGATGGCTACTTCCAGCAGGATAATGCACCACGTCACAAAGCTCAAAACATCTCAGACTGGTTTCTTGAACATTACAATAAGTTCACTTCACTCGAATGGCCTCCACAGTCACCAGATCTCAATCTAATGGAGCAGCTTTGGGATGTAGTGGAATAGAAGATTCACATCATGGATGTGCACCCGACAAATCTGCAGCAACTGTGTGGTGTTATCATGTCAATATGAACCAAAATCTCTGAGGAATATTTTCAACACCTTGTTGAATTTATGCCATGAAGAATTAAGGTAGTTCTGAATCCGTAATAACATCCTCTCATTGGCGATCTCAGTTGTCTCAATTGTCCATTGTCCAACCCCCTTATTTCACACTTTCACAAATAAGTGCAACAAGACAGGCGGTTTATTAGACTAATCACAAAATCAACATCTGGCCCATGCTCTCAGTTTCTTAATCTGCCTCTAAACAAAGGGATTTGAAGCAGTCAAGCTGCTGCAAGGGGAAACAGAGACAGCGCATAACCTGGTCTGCTGGGAGTTTGAGTAATGACTTCCTTTACAGCTCCGGTGAGATTATGTCTAAACCCACGCCGCATCACGCACAAGCAGAATTACACGTACATTAACCTACAGCTCACGTAGGGTGAAATAACCGAGATGGCGCGGTGCTCTGCTGAGTGTTTCCAGCACTGGAAATAGGAATATCCAAGCACACTTCCTAATGTAAACGTTTCTTTTTTTTTCCTTTTAGCGAGGCATGCAAACATATGCCGAGAGCCCGACGAGAAGTTCAGAAGTTAAGAAAAGCTGACAAGTTTAACGCCTGCAACAACAGCAGATGAGGAACACGAATAGCACCAGGTGAGAGCATTGCTCAGGAGCACAGGTGCACCTCCCATCTCCTCTCCACGTAACCTTGATGAGGGTTAAAGAGACGTTGGGACTTTGACACAGACGGTGCAGAGAGCAGACGGGAGCGTGTGACCCACGGGCCATGCCAGGGCTGCCAGAGCCGGTCAGACGTCACCCGCCGGCACCTCCCAGCATTATTAAAACAATACACTTGACAGCCTCGTATCGTCATCTCGGGGAAGATTAGTAAATCTGTGTCACAGCTTGACATTCTTACCATCTGCTGGGCAAATTATTCAAATTTGCAATAAATGCCACCGTAGAGAGTGGTGATGCAGAGTAATTAGCAAACTGACAGAGGTGCCACGTTAAGGCTGAGTGAAGCTGCATTTTTCTACTGCCTTGGTGTTGGTTTTAATCTTCGTATCACAGGACACGAGAAGGGCAGGGCGAAACATGTTAGAAAGCCACAGAAGCACTGTTTAAACACCTCCTGGGTAAATGACACGCGCGACCAGGAGCCCAAATCTCTCCACGTTGAATAAATGCCAGTGGAGACACATTTCATGCGCGGGAAATGTCAGCGGGAGAGCCGCAAGTGGGCCGACTCATCTGCGGTCTTCATCAGGTGAATAGGACACCCCTCTTCATCATCGCAGCTCAATTTAGAAGGCGGTGATAAAAGCACCGAGATCACTTCACGCCCTCTCTCTCTAATATAAACCCACTGAAAACCCCATGCCAAAAAAACTGGACATGCAAGAACTGGCTAGGATTGGCTCACAAATCTATTTATGAATTGTCTTTGTCATAACAACATAACAAATTTGACATATTGACGACGTTTATAAAAATGTTATGTTTTTCATCAAACTAAAACGAGCTTAAAAATCCAAGGTCACCCACCATTCCCTTGCATTGTATGAAAACATTATAATTGGTGAACACCCTGATGAATCTACTTTTGTGTTTCACTCAACTAATACAAGTTGGGAACAACACTACAGTTCAAAAGTTTGAGATCAGCGAGAAATTAATTCATTCATCAAGGATGCGTTAAATTGATCAAAAGTGCAGAAAAGTCATTTATAATGTTACAAACTATTTCTATTTTAAGTAAAAGCTGCTAATTTGAACTTTCTATTCATCAAACAATCCTTTCAAAAATATAATTTTCACAAAAACATTAAGTAGCACAGCCGTTTCAACACTGATAATAATGAGTTTTATACATCAAATCATTATATTAGAATCTATTTGATTGCATCGCATGAATAAATTACATTTTAAAATATATTAAAAAACTACTATTACTACAATGTTTATATATATACACACACAACACACACACACATATATATATATATATATATATTTGATCAACTACCTCTTTAATGTCAATGAGAATGATCAAAATGTCTCTATATAGTTAATGAGTCTCATGGGCATAATAAGGCAGTGCGACTGGTCACTAGAATAGCTTATTAAGCTAGTTTTCCCAGAATGCCTATGGGCCATGGTTCACCACACAACCTTGCACACATGACATCATAATCAGGGCCTAGTCGCAGCAAACAAGTCTGGAGGGAGGCAATTAATGTCCGTCAGATGAAGAGTCACAGATGACTGAAGGTTGGTCTGGCCAAGGGACAGCTGAACCCAGAGGGCTCCGTGACAGAGGGAGGGAATATGCAATATGCTGCACGCTCAGAAGACCGTTACCAACGGACGCCAGATCTTACAGTGGGAAATTCAAGATGAACCTGCATGATAAACAAGACAACAACACTCACATCTCAATATGACAAAGAAAATATTGTGGTTGCGTAATGGAAGGTCTTTGAAAAATGACTCACAATGGCAAACTGAATTAACATATTTCTGCTTTTGAGTAATATGTGGTGTATGTCACTGTACATCTGTGGCCAATATGTAATTTTCTGCAAACAGCAATAAACACATAAATGCATTGCAAAACTATCAGAGAAGGTATTGAGTTTCATTATATACGCAGCACTGCCACTGAACAGATTGCTTGGCTACTAAAATAAATAATGTTATGAAAAATGCTATGAATGAAATAAAATATGAAACTTTGTCTGATGGGATGCATGTATAGAGGCAAAACATGTTTTGATTAAATTTGCTACAAAACAAAGCATGCAGCTAGACACATATTCACTGACAGATGCGTAAGAGGCTGTTGTTTGAAGGGCCACTGATGAAAAGATTGAACACAGGAAAAGTTTACACTAGAGTGACGCTCAGTCTCAGTCGGCCCAGCACTGTTTCCCAAGGGCACTTCATCATTCCCAGCTGTGCAACATGTATAATGTGCATCATTCTCCTAGCACGTCCCAGTCCTGGATGCTGAAGAGCATGCTACATAAACAAGTGTCTTACAATTTATGAGTTAACATCCTGCAAAGCAGTGACAACATTCACTGGTTCCTCTCTCTGTCGACCACCAACCCATTCCAACACTGTCTGCACTTCCTCCCCCTCCGCCCACCCTGGTGTCACAGGGCTGAAATTGCCTTTGGGGCCAATAGAAACACAGTTCCAGCTCCAATAACATAGTTCACTGGTCCAATTAAGCATGCTAGATTTAGCGTCATTAGGAGAGACATCTTTTGGAAGGAAGAAATTCGGGATGAAATGTAGGGTGCACCAGAGTGCAGAGAGCAGGAATGGCTGCCTTTTCCATATATTCAACATAGCGGTTCGTTTCACATTCAAAACAATACTAATATTTATTTATGTATTATTTACTTATTTACTTGAAGCAAATGTATAATTTTTAAAAACTAAGCTAATGAGAATAAAAGACTTAACATTATATATTACTGAACCGTAAATTAATAAATGATTTTTATTATAATAATACAATTATATTAAAATCAGAGTGTTTTATAAAAATAAAATAAAAATGTTACAAAAAGTGAAAGTGAAGTGAAAAAAAAGTAACAATACTATTAATAATAATAGTAGTAGTAGTGGTAAAAATTATTGTAAATAATCTGTATGTATATAAAGCTATTTATTTATATATTTATTTATGGAGGGATGATGAACATGTTATTCTTCTTTTAGTATCGATTTTTTAATTATTTTTCTTTCTTTCTTTTTTTTTTTCCTTTTGTATTTATGTCCAGCCTTATAAAAAGCTATTTGGCATGGCAGTATTTGAGCAATAAAGAGAGTGCTGTCGGCCATTCATCTCCACCAAACAA
Source organism: Carassius auratus (assembly GCF_003368295.1). Lineage (NCBI taxonomy): Eukaryota > Metazoa > Chordata > Actinopteri > Cypriniformes > Cyprinidae > Carassius > Carassius auratus. Next base: position 27,366,732 of record NC_039256.1, on the reverse strand, counting down.
ATGACCTCTAAGGTGGCTTGATGAATGTGAACACAGCACGGGTGACAGTGGAAGGTTAAGTGTGAGTGGGACCTCCGGGGAGGCCCGAGACAGTGGGTGTGAAGAGATCTGACCCTCAGCTGAAAAAGAAACTACACAGTGCTTCAGGTCAAAGTCACTGGATCTCCCACTGATAACAGCCATTATGCCAGAGCGGCCAGACTGTAAATCCAAGGACATCAACACAGCTAGTGCACGTTTCAAAAAGTCAGCTCAAAACTTCAGAAGTGAGCAACCTGTGCACGGTAACATATAGGTATATACTGGATACAGAGTAGTAAAAAATGCAGTGGGAAACGTCGCTCTTGTAAAGCAGCAGTGTGACGTATTGTCATATTGATGAAAATGTTCAAATGTGCTCTTCCTCCGCTACATGGGGGCCTTTGGGATTTTATGCTAAATGCACATCCACTAGTCACTTCGCAGTGTGACCTCCCAGTGAGAGCCTACAGACGATAGTGCTTTTTTATTTGTTTGTAATGTTAAAGCATTCCACAAATGGCCGAGTCAGTGGTGTAAATTGTGCGTACTTACATTTAGGCAATCGACAGAGCTCGTTACAACAAAACACAGTGGATAAATTTATTTAGAATGGACTGAAAATCCAATACGCAAGTGCGAGGAAGTGAGAGAGAGGGAGAAATGGGCAGAGGCGCAGAGGGACTGATGGTAAAGTGAAGGAGACGCTGAGAAGGTAAATTGAAAAGGTAAAAGATTGCACAGAAATTATCTCCCGTGAAGATGCTATTCTGAAAAGCAAAAACAGAGGAACAATGGGGATAGGTATAGCACACTGCAAACAAAGAGCATCTGTCATTTAGTTGTGTTTCTAACTGCTAATTAAATAGGCCTGTAAATGGAAATAGACGGGAGCATGAATACATGACAAAGAGGTTAAGATGCATCCATTACATGTGAGGTGATGCTAAGGCAAATGTGTTTTTTGTTTTGTTTTTTTGGCTGGTTTTGAAACAGGATATTCAACTAGGACCAACGCAGGACAGGACATTATTAGATCGTAGGGAAAATACAATTATATAAATAATAACATACACTGTTTTTATTTAGTGTAATCGTAAGTCAAAGCTGCTATTTGGTGTTTAAATCTTTTATATTAGCTTAATCTGCTCAATTACAATACATTTTGAATTCATTTCTCTCTTTCCCTAGTCTTGGGGTGTCATATTAATTCCATGTTCCTGACTTAATTTATACCTGTTCCAGTTAAATTTCTATTACTCTTTCCCCTTTTCAGTAGAAATCAAAGGCTTTTTGACATAAATTAGCAAAAATGTCTTAGGGGACGTGCTCAGAAGATTATTTCTCAGAAACATATTCATTAGTTGTGCCTTTCATCAGTATATGAATTCTAAATGGCGTTTTGGGATTATTGTGTTTACGTTTGCATCTCAGGTGAATTGTCTTCAGAGAACCAAGGTGTCCTTGTAAAGTTCCTGAGTGCAAAAACTAAAAAACTAAAATAAAAAACAGGTCTTCGTTGATGAGAGGAAAAAAAGAAAAAAGCTGGAAGAGGGGATTGAGAGAGTGTGAAAGCAAAGAAAGTGTCTGATGCGGCCTCTGCAGTGAGAGCGCTGAGGGAGCAGACACCCTCTACAAAAGAATTGCTTATTTGATGAGAACATTTTCTCCTAAACTAAATGTACTGCTACACTGCTTTTAAGTAATACAGCACAAATGATCTTCACTCTTCCATCAGTCTGGTCTCTCGGTCCCTCAATGGCAATGAAATTTTCTTTATTCGACTCTTGATTCTATGCTGGATGGACTAATTAAACAAAGGTAGAGTTTGAAGGGTGATTACGGCAGACTGATTAATCTCCAAAGAGTGAAAAGATTCAGAGTGGGCTCAAAAGAGTGTTTGAGAAAACGTTGCTTCATATTTTCACCTTCGACGTGGGATGTTGGGGTTATTAAACACACACACACACACACACACACACACACACACATTGTTCTCGCTCATGTGTTCCTTCTCTAATTGTATCCACTCAGCATCACTTTCCATCCCCTTGTGCTTCCTTTCATTTTGTGTAAAGTCTTCCTCTGTCCCCGTGGCTGGCAGCACATGTCATCCTGCAGTAATTATCTTCACCCATTCCGGAAAGTGACCTTCAGCAACTCTGAGAAACATACTAATCAGAGAGCAATTAGAGCAGATTTGTCAAAAGCAGGCAATGTGAGCCTCAACAGCGATCGCTCCTTGCACGGGCCTGCTTCTAGTTAGTTAAGGGGTAGAGGTGTGCAAACATCCAGTGCTTGCACCACAGGGAATATATAAACCATGGACAGGAATCATTCTTGCAAATATTCTTTATTTTTAACAGAGAAGCGGGCATTTTTTTCCACCCTGATGCAACATGGACTCTTGCCCGAATCTGTGCTAAAGCTGTTCTAATAAGTGACCAAATAAAGGATGTCTGGAAAAAAGGAAGGGCAATTAAGCAAAACAAACAAACAAAAAAATCTGTAAGTAAGTTGATAAATAAATCACAATCAAATTACATAATGAATTATTACAAGGCCTGCTGATTACAGTAAGTACAAGTTTACATAGTCAAGGCAGGGGGCATCGTTGTGTTAATTACTAATGTTTTCATATAATTAATCTCACTAAATAAATGTTACACTGACAAAACAAAACAGGAAAAAATAAAAATAAAAAAAGTCACTAATAAATGTTACACAAGCGAAACAGGACAGGATAAAAAAATCTGAGCAAAGCGAAACAAAAAGTAAAAACGTATGGTCATCTAGAACAAAAGCATTCAAGCAAATCCAAATAAAATGTAAACCCGTAGAGTATAGAAATATGGAACAAAACGAACAAACAAATAGAAAAGGTTTGCTGAGTATTTACAAGCAAAACAAAACAATACAAGACAAGAAAGGATAAAACACCAGAGCAAGCAAAACAAACATTAAAGAAAAAAAAACAAAATTTAAAAATGTATGGAAATATGTGACAAACCCCAAAAATAAATAAACAAATAAGACAAAACAAAACAAAAAACAAAACATCAATACAAATAAAAAAAAAAAAATGTATGGGGAAACTAGGACAAGGGACTTAAGGGTGTTCTCTATAATTAATGTAGTAACAAGCAACAGAAAGTACATTAGCTTAAATGCACGAGTAAGGAGACATACGTACACACAATGAGAGCCTATTCAAGATGTTTATCCTCTTGACATTTACAGCTGTTATGATCTAACATGTCTGTCTCTCCATTTTAATGACTAAAAGTGCTTATGGACAAAGTATCTCCGGCATTTTCCACTCGATTTGGCTCTCATCTCCACAAACACCAGTGCAGAGCATCCCACATCAAAGCACTGCACATTCTCTCAGTCTGATCGCATCTGCAACACTTACAGCTGCATTCTGGCACATGCAAAAACACTGCAAAAGCCTCATTCAGTTTTTTCCCATGTAGAGAGTGAAACATAGCGCTAAAGCTATTTCCAGAAAAAAAAAGGCTATGCTGTGCATTGAATGTCAACATTAGATGACTAAGTATGAGGTGGCTAGCTAAGTGGAACACCATTAACACTTTCAGCAACTTGAAAGTGCACATTTTCAAGGACTTGCAATTACCTAAGATACAGATACACATATTGGCTTGTCACACTTGGAACTGTAAATCCTGGGTTGGCATACAAACATAACCCTCATTATCTAGTTCCATGTACAGTATTACACTGTTTATACCTCATCTTAGGTAATTATGTTATGAAATTTGATGCTGAACATTTGTAACTCTGGACTAAGAATCTTATAAACATTTATACTATGTATAACTGACGAGACCAATACAGGATGCAACCTGTTTTAATAACTGCTCGTCCATCTGTGGAAATGTCAAGTCAAAGCAATAATAATAGTGTTTCATCATCACTCATTAACACATTTGTCACCGCTGTTCATGTTTCTCTCAAACGCTGAAACTAAAACACAGCATGAAGATTTCAGTGACTGTGCAAAGTATATGAATATTTAATAAGGTATGTGCCGAGGATGTTTATGATTGGTTGTCTGTATCTAAACAACTATAAATGGCATTGCAATTTGGAACTAGCCTTGCAAAATCAAGGCTTAAAAAGGCTTTAACCCAGGGTTAAATGCAATGTGAAAACCCTAGATCAATAAAAACACTTCCATACCTGAAAAGTGGCTATTAATGTTGATAGTGCTATGTGGGTTCTTATAAAACTTGTCTTCTATAGTCCACTATGCACAGTTCTGTCGATGGTACCTAAGATAAAATACAGCAGCACATACCCGCCTCTGTCACTCCCGCTGTTCTCATACATGCACGGTTTGAATCCAGCACCATGGCCAAATGCCATGACGTAAATAAGCCGAGGACCTTTCTGTCAGCTCTCTCCATACTGCCAGCTTACTGCTCCCAGCAGTTATGGGAGAAAGTCTCTTGGCATCATGCTGACGGCGTAAAAAAACTCTATAGTAACTAATGTAGATAAGCCAGAAAATGCCTACACTGCCTAAACACACAGAAGCAATAAAATAAATCGCAAATAACAGCACGGGCAGTCAGATTGTGTTTGAAAACAAACCAAAACTGTCTGCAGCCTAAACAGGCTTAAGGTCATTTTAACATCCTATTTCACGTTTAACATCCTGATCAGTGCTAGCAAGTGTTTCAAATTCCTTGTGGCCCTCCACAAGGTCTGTAATCTAGTGAACACATAATATCATTTGTATGTCATGTGTATTATTGTGCATTATTGCATGTTGATGAAGAACAAAAACATATGTGCATTTCTCATTTCAGTCTACACTTGTATGTGCTTTGCATGTTCAGATCAAAAGAACTTTGCACCTCTTTTACACCAGTTTTAAGTGTTGCTATTTTATGCATGTAAACAGAGAGTGCTGCAGAAAAGACTAAAAGTGAAAGTAGAATAGAATAGAATAGAATAGAATAGAATAGTTGTACTGAAGCTGAAAATGAGCTCTGTGTCAGGGAGATGGAGGTGCAGATGTCTTCAGGCTCTAGGTGAATGAAACACGAGGGCGGCCGAGTGACAGAAGGAACGCAGAGATAACCGGCTCCTGATGATGCTGTTATTATTGTGTGTTATTGCTACGTGCCACACTGGCACAGGACTGAATAAACACCCCAAAAACACTGTGTACAACAGCACAGAATTAGGTCTAGCCAAATCACAACATATTTCTATGACACAACTATAAAAAATAATACAGACAATTCATATGGAGCCATGATGCTTTTTCAAACAGAAAAGGCACTTGAGCCCAGATTTCTAAATGCAACCTCCAAAAAAGAATCTTCCAAATATATCTTGGATGAATTTTTAAATAAATAAATCACTTACATGAAAGCAAGCCAAACAAACTACATTATCCGAAGTTTCCCACAATCCATCATGCAAACTTCATCATGACGTGTTAATGGGAGTTTAACGCATGTAACACTAGAAAACCTGACTGTTTGATGTTGAGACACTTTCAGAAACACACTAACAACTACAAACACCCTTCTAAGTGGATGCTAAGCGGCTCCTGGCACTGTGATGCTAGTGGGTGTGGGAGAGAGCGAGCTAATGGACGGCATTAGTTCTCAGGCTGAGACAGTAATGCACAATGTGTCAGATTAAGGAGATATTTATCAACACAGGTGGCTGATGGTGGACAGGCAATACACAGATCTCCCATTAGACACTTATAGTGAACATTATACATTGTGTTCGGTGACATTAGAACACCGGCGCCGGATTTACCTTCTTTACCTTCAGGTCTTTAAAGTTTCTCTGCAATGCTAAGCCAGCACTTTTTATATAGCGGACACTGTTAGCAAGCAATATTTAAAAGCTAATTGAAAATTGACTAGAAAGCAGTATTCTTACTGTTATTATTGTAAAACAGTTTAACTAATTATCGACAACTGCAAACTACAGCTATATAAAAATCTGATAATTTGTGCAGAGGTCAAAACATTATGTGTTCCCAAACCATTCACTTTTAAAGTTCCATGCAGTCTATGTAGAGAAGCAGAGAGGCAGCTCATTAGGTTCTGGAACAGAACTGCAATTTATCTAAGAGTTTTTGACACCTATGGACAGTTTCCTTCAGGTATATGCAAGAGAGAGATGCTGGAGATTGAGACTTAGTTGAGTCTGATGGCTTTCTGACAGGAGAACAGTACACACTGCCATCTCTGTATCATGCGGCGAAAGTATAACGTCTGAAGACAATGAAAAAAACATAGAGTGAGTGAGTGAGTGACAATACATGACAACGGTTATTTTACAACTCATGTCGTTCCTACAAAATGGCATAACAATGTGTCATAGGGAGAATTACAGTCGCTGTTATCTAGCGACGATTTCACCACAATCTGAAAAAAAAAAAAAGACACTTGGGTAAGAGCTTACGGATATATAACAATGGCTCAAAACAGCTGCACTTGAGAGTGGAGAACCTGCCAGCTTGAAATGTGAATCTATCGCTGAAAAACAAAAGGAAGAATCTCAGTGATGTCGGAACTGAAAAAGTGTCGTTCATTGACTTGGCGGAGCTATTAAAAAAAAATCCCAAAGAACACATTTTGCTTTGCTCTGCTTTAATTGTGTAAATGGCAACCTAGGCTGTTATTTACATCTGAACGACTCGGTGCCGTTTACGATTGTGCGGCAATGTTTTGACTGGGTGTATGGATCTTTTCAGAAGGATGTCAACACACAGCCACAGCTATTACAAGGACAGTTAGATCCCCATAACCTGAATCCATTCTAGTTTCTCATTATCATTCCGACTAAATAAAAGCACGATAACGCTGATCCGCAATGAGGCCCTCTCACGCATGAATAACAAACTGTTTCATAACACCCGTCTTCCCCTGCCGAGGACTCAGGTGGGGGGGTAGGAGGATCAGCCACACTTCAGAGAGAGAGAGAGAGATATCAGAAATGGAGAAGATATCAGCTAGCTGTTTTTCATACCTGAAAACAAGACAGTGCCAAAGAAGCTGACAAAGCTGTCTATTTCTAAACTGTGGCAAATGGAAAGTGTGGTGAGAGCTATACGTCTCCAGATTGGCTACGAGACCTCGTTCTCTCTAGCTGTTTCTATCCCACTTGTTCATTGCTCGGTTGTATTTCAAATGCACATTCCCTCTGTAATTTCCAAGTAATCTTTTGGCCATGAACACGTTCTTTTTGAGCATATGGCATATGGGCTAAACATGGATTCAATCTTATATCTGAAGGAAAAAAACAATCATAATAATAATAGCAAATAAAACATTAGAAAACTAATGTGCCATCATTTGTAACATATGGTGCATCGTTTGAATTTTAAACGTCATTTGGCAGATTTGCTGTGAGATGATTCTGTGGAAGGGTATAGGAATTGGATAATTTTAGTTTATAATTAGGGATGGTTCACTCAGAAAAATGAATCATTTACTCACCCCAATGTTATTCCAAACCTTTATGACTTCCTTCTGTGGTAAACACAACAAAAAAGAAACATGTCGTTTGTTCTAAATAAAGAAAGTCGTACAATAGGATGGCTGGGTACAGTTTGACAGTGTAAAGATAGACATCATGTCCTCAGAAACATAACCATGAATACTACCTTAATAACATCTCCGGTCTTTTCTACTGCTTTGGGTTTTCTGAATGCTCTCAGCCACTTTATCCTAATGCACTCTTGGTTCATCTCAGCCATTACTAATGTGTGACTCAGTCTGGAGAGATTTCCTCCATAAGGTGATTTTTGCAGAGACAGAAAACCACAAAATGAAAAGTGAAATCCAAGTCAAGGACAAAAGCACCTCCCGACGCACTCTTCAGCTGCCTGTGCATCTCATTCACATTCAGGCCCGAGCCACAGATTTGACAAATTGGAGTGATCTCAGGACATAAGGTTTCTGCAGGGGAAAAGTGTTGCTCCCTGCAGTCCGGTTCTGAACTGAGACTAGGCACGACTGTGCTGGAACAGTAGCGATTCTTTCCAATTACCCACACTCCCCAGCGATGAACATCAGGGAGGACCCAAACTACAGGCTGATCTGACAGTCACTCCGCAGGTGACAGAGTCAGCCACGGCGAACACGGCCGGGCTGCTCTCCGCTTCCTCTCTCCAGACCTGCAGCTCACGGCTTCGCTACCGGTGCCGCTCTCATGCGTAAATGACAGAAAGAACAAAGAACCGTTGAGCTCATGCGACGCTTGCCGCTAGCTCCGACTGACAAAACCTGATACTGATGGAAATCAGCACAAGCTAAGAGTGTTTTTACACTAGAGCTTTCTGTGCAAGCCAGAGTCTGCTTGAAAATACAATTCTGAACTTCCTGGTTATGGTACAGACGGCTAATTTGTCATCATACTAATAATGTATTATTGATATAAATAGCTAATGTTCGGTGGGTTAGTCACTTACCTAAAGCTGGGTTACTGGAAGGAACAGAGTAAAGGCTTAGAGGCTGTTGATAATGACTTTTATAGTGACTGATGATGGTCCAGTTGTATGGTGAACATACTGTTTAGGTCCTATTATATCCAAATTCAAGATAATGAATGAATGAGTATTTACCAGCCATGTCATATGTCATCTTATATAAACAAGCCCCAAAAATATCTTCCCATTTAATCCTACAATCAAATATTCAGTGGATTGACAGTCAACCGCAAAACACTTCAGCTAAATTCAAGTCTTTCACATCTTTACATCCTGTCTTCACGATGTCTCACATAAAGAAAAAAAAAGAAAAAATGTGAACTCTTCACCCTTATGACTACAGAATCAGAGGTCAAAGCCTTAGAGATATCGTGACCTCTTCGCCTCCACTAGGGTCCCGAAAGGAAGAAAGGTCCGTGTTCGTTTCACCCGCTGTAAAATATTAATCAAAGCCCAAGAAAATTAACTTTTAATAAACATGAAACTGAAACCAGCCGTATTGTAGTTGCGTCCAATCTATTCTTCTGCTTTCTCTCCTCTCCGTTCCTCTGCCTCTCCCGTCTTTTCTTTTTCCTCATGAATAATGAAGGGAAAATATCCAGCTTGTCCCTGCAGAAGAACACTGGGCTCTCCGGTGTTGATCAAATACGGCCTGTTAAATAATTGAAGGGAGCCTTTGTCATGCAAATGAAGGGCCTCAGGTCTGGAGAGCGGTGTGGTTGGGCCGGATGCTAATGTCTTACGTTTGTTTGTTTCTAAATAGGTTTTTTAAATCTAGTTTTTGAGGCCTCTTTGGCCGAATACAATGAAAAATAAAACCAAGGGCATCACGTCTGATCACACTTGCTCATTTTGGGGGAATGGGCAACCTTGGGCTTATAGGATGCACTTTATCAAAAATGAGGAGGCGTGGCCACAATACACAATACTTCAACCACAATACTCAGAGGAACTCTGTTCGATTTAAGGACATCCATCAAACACAACTAGACGTAGTTTGTGACACTTGGAAGAACTCCAAGTAAAGTTGAGGACGCTCCGGCGTGAGGCGGGGCAGCTGCTCATCAGAGAGTGAGAGAACATGAGCTAACACAAGCAGGGCAATTATACCCGCAGATAAAAGCTCATTACACAATCAATGAGCTGCTTTGTTTCTGGGGCCTATTATACCCTGTTATCCTCCACTGGAAGCTCTCACTCCCCCCATCCTTTTATTCACTCCACTCTTTTTCTTCTTTGTCCCTGGCGATTTCGGATGAATGATAAATAGCTTAAATGAAATAGCGGAGTCGAAAGAGAAAGCGAAACATGGTACCCAGTGAAACAAAAGACTTCCATAAACATGCCTGCGCTGATATATCGGATCGAACCGGCTCTTAGGAAAGGAAAAACATGGGAAATCAGTGATTGAACTTCATTCTCTTTCATGCACACAAACAAACACAAGGAGACTATGAAGAAGAGGCACAGGTATGGTGTTGTTAAAATCGACAGCAAGTCATTTCAGTGTGTATGTCTTTACACTAAATCACACGGGTGGGAATGTGCCCTGCAATTTCACATTTAACCAAAGGGGGCAATATCCACAAGCAGAAAGGGGTCAATTCAGGGGTGCGTGAATGTGGCATTTCCCAAAATGACCAGAGTAGGGTGCGTGTGGAAATGTCCTTGAAATGCACAGATACAGAGATCTTTATGTGGCTTCCTTCCTGGAATGATGCTCCGATTACAAAGAGTTACAGTACATAACTCAGGCTGGACAATAATACACTCACACAAATCCTTAAAATCTAAGGCAATACTGCGCACAGTTTTTGAGAGAGAATATTTATCTACTGATACTTATATAACACGAAAAAATGAATCATGTTATACAAAAAAAGACCCGGCATTAACATATGTACTTTAAAAAAACATACATGCATTCCTACACACAAACACTGCAAACTCCCCATTTCTTACTGCATTTTTTTTTTTTTCATTTCTTTATGATCTACTTAAAAAAAAAAAGTATACATCATTGGTGCACATAATCTAAAGCGTTTTCTTTTATCATTATATAACACCAGAACCTCATTAATAAAATATAAAGAACAAAACTGAGAAGACTATTTGGTATTTAAACTAATATGTTTTCAGTTCTTTAGTTATGCAGACAACATTGTTCACAAACTTAACCCTGACTGACGAATAAACAGCCAATCAGGCGAAGACCAACACCTCTGGGAATCCATTTGCCATTCAGAGCTTCCAGTTTGTCTTTCTTTCAGTATTTCTCTAACTTCTCCCACCTTGCCTTTATTTCTGTTCACTCCTCCCTTTTTCTATACCTCCTGACCCCTCTTACCATTTCACAGCACCTATGTTTATAACATACTTCATCCTTTCCCTCTGTCTCGTTCTCTGGCCTGTGGCGGCAGTGTGTGCAGCTCCGCGGGGATTCTTTCTCTAAGAGGCATCCATTAGTTACACTCTTCTCAGAACCTGTGGGCTCTATGGGTCACGGGTTCTGTTTCCCTCTGAGTGACAGCATGCCTGGAGAGCAGACCGCAAGCGCTGCGCCGTCGCGCCACTCAACTAGAAACCTCCACACACAAATAAACAAACATTCACAGTGGCCTCCGCTACAGACAGAGGATTCGAGGAATGAGGGAAATATTATACAGAAGCATCTTTGCTGCTTAGTCATGTGAAGAAGAACACTTATCGCTGCAGTAAGTGATGCTGGCTTGATGAGACATGCTCTTTTACTGGGCTTATGGGCCTCGGGGCACACAGGCAAACAGACTGTCTAACAGCTTCCTGTTTATGGTTGGGAACATCATTGTGGCTGTAAGATGCGTTACATCTCCTAATCTAAATGTGCTATAGATGTAGTATTTATTGACTCTAAAACCGCACAAGAAGCAAAGAAGGGCTTAACAAACTCAAGAGCAGGGCTAAAAAAAAATTCAATCGGTTCACTCCGAGCAGAATCAATATTTTAACATTTATTTTCCTGCGTTCTGTATTATTACCGTTCTGAAACGGATTATATCAGTTTATACTTTTTTGTTTGTTTTGCCTATAATAATAATAATAATAACAAAGTACAGTGGTTTCTTTACTCAAATAAATAAATAAATAAAATAAAAACAAAGCGATCTGGTAACCTATATTAACCTGCAGCACTTAGTCACAGCCAATACAGCATCATCTTTTCTAGATTTTGGCCAAATGTAGGTTAATAAACAAACCTCAATCTAAAAACTAATTAATTTAAAGTGAAACTGATGCCTACCTCTCTCATTCGGCACGGTTACAAATGTTTCCATATTTGTGACATATCTGGATGCTAAAATATTATTTATTATAGGCTAGGAATTGTACTTTCATCTACGTAAAACATCATCCTTCACATCGGCTATTTCAGCACAGTGAGGCGGTGGTCATGCTGAGCGCAATATATTGTACAACCGAGCAGTGTTACTTTTTATTTCGTTTCTTTAACTGTATTTTATTTTGATAATGAGCTGGCTGCAATGTCGCAAAATATGTTGTGACTGTGTTAACGATTTTCATTTCCTTTCCAAGAACTTTGGAATGCGTCACAATGAACCGTAACTCAGCACACTTTTTTATTTTGTTTTGTTAATGTGTCAATGATTTAAGTGAAATATATTTTGTGTATGCCTATATATTCCTTTTATCAAATTAAAACTTGCTCTTCATGCCATCTTTAATGTCTCAATCAACCTAGTTCCATATAGAAACATAGGGCCCTTTTTTAATGATCTAAGTGCATGGTTTAAAGAGCAAGGCACAGGTGCACTTAGGGTGTTTTTCAAATCCACTTTTGCTATTTTAACGATGGGAAAAACAGTCGGCATGCCCGGGGAATGGTCTAAAAGTATTGTCCCTATTCTCTTAATGAGTAATGGGTGTGTTTTGGGCATAACATCCAATAAACCAATCAGAGTCTCATCTCCCATTCCCTTTAAGAGCCAGTTGCGCTCGCATCATGGCAGATTTGCTATTGTATGGCGGAATTTGCAAGCGCAAAGAATGAACTGATCTCAGAGGAAACCCAGCTGCTTGTGCACGAGCAAATAGGTAGCCTAATTCTGATACATGCCATTACTATTCAGTTGCCTCAAAATAACAACGAACCAACAATGCACCTGAACACACCTTGTTTTCAGACCGGCACGCCCATGGGCACAAAAATGCATTCGCTATTTAAACAACATGGTAATGATATCTGCATCAGGCTGAAACTAGCAAAAAACACTTGCGTTGCACCTGGCGCCGCAATGTACCATGGGTTTGATACAGTAGGGCCCATGTTCCAATTTCATATCAATCCCTGTTCAAAACGTGTAGAAGCCCCAAAAATAAGCTGTTTTTGTTTTTTTGCCTTAGGATAAAATAATGTGAACATCTTGAGCTTGTGTTAACTACAGACACTAACTTTAGGACAGAAAAAAATAATAAAAAATCCTAATGTTAAACTTCGAGGTTTAAGGACTCATTATTGCAGCACTCTATTTGTTAAAATATTTAATCTCCAAATAAAATTTAATCTTTTCAAAGTAATTCAGATCATTAGAGCCATTATTTTATTTTCTAACATTTATATTTTTTAATGGATGTTTTGCCTGTCAACAGACAGGACAGCAGAGAAATACTAAGGAGAAGTGATTACACTTTAGAATAAGGTTCCATTAGTTAAAGTTGGTTAACTACTTTAGATAAAATGAACTAAGCAAGAACAAACCTTCTGCAGCATTTATAAATCTTGGTTAAAGTTCATTTCAACATTTACTAATGCATTATTCAAAAGTTGTGCTTGTTAACATTAGTTAATGCACTGTGAATTTGCATAAACTTACAAAGAATAACTGTATTTTCATTAACTAACAGTAATACATGTATTGGTCATTGTTTGTTAATGTTAATTAATACATCAACTAACATTAACTAATGGAACCTTAGTGCTAGATCAGAAAATGACCCATGATGGAATCCAGTTCAAAATCCAGTTGCCCACACACAAATAACACAAAGCAACATGGGGGAGCATATGCATTACCCAGCAGGCCAAATCTAGGACAAAACATTTTTTTTTCTTTTCTTCAGAATAATGTGTACTGATGAATAGTGCTCGACAATACCAGGGACATTTATTATTGTTAGCAAAGGGGTCGGTTTTGATTTTATGTTGTCAAAATAATGAAAACCCACAAAATCACTCTTTGTTTCCCCCTCCAAAATGCAAAATGCTAATTTGTCTCGCATGTGGGCCTCCATTTGTCATTCCATATGTGTAGACTGACCCGTTCATGAATTGTACATGCAAACAGAATCAAACTAACCAGGACAGACATCAACAGAGCCGAGATATTCAGTCTGTGATCTCACGTCAACCCAGAGACCTCATAGTCCATTACCTATAGAAACAGTGATCAAAACCTCTCCGCTGCTCGTGTATCTGCATTCATAGAGCCGGTTCCCAAAGGTAGCGAAAGCTGCGGCGCTGAAGATTGGCTAGTGTAGGCTCTTTAATGTCTGCAATACTAACAAGGCTGGCTCGCAGCTACACAAAGCAAGCGTCTCCATTGCTTCGCCGGGGACCAGGCGGCACCAGGGGTCAGACAACCCACACTTCCTCTAATTGGTTTGATGGAGAGTGAGAACTGCCACAGGGCGCAGGCTGTAAATAAAAGACAGGCCACTGAGCGGAGGAGAGCTCGACAGTTTACTGTATGGTAATGCACTGTTTTTTTTTCATTTATACCACTCACGCTCTCATCCTCTCTGCCCTCTGAAGAATTATTTAACCTGAAAACATTCATAATTCATAGAACATCAAAACACGTCTGCAAGAATGACATTTATGGAGAGTTTGTCAATATCTCTCCTCACCCCAGGAAAACCGATGTTAGGCAGCCTTTTGACTCCGTTTAATTAAAAAAGCTGATTCGGATCATTTTGCCTTGTCAGTCAACTCCTGTTTTAAACGTGCTGTGACTTTCGGGGCATTGTGCAAATTAGCATACAGAGTTTTCACCCGCAGTAAAAGGCCATGTCACTGATGTTTGTTGAGCGGAGAGCTGAACTTCACTCGTGGAATGACTGATATGATATTCACGCTCGACTGGAGCTCTGAGTTACTAACGGGCCTAAGTCTGCCTTGGCTCATTTTCAACGCAAAGAGATGTTGCCGGTTACTTTAAGCCAACGGCGGACTACCTGACGAGTCCTAAATCTGACAGCATGTCCGTGTGTTACTCTTTGCAAAAAACTATTTAAAAAATGATTGCCACTTGATTAAAGAAGGCATATATTCTCCACCAGTGCTGCACCAGCAGTCGTGCTTATATCTTACAATCTTCAGTCCATTTCCTGACCCAATGTGCTTGATGGCATACACAGGAGAGTCGAACCAAAGGGAACGAAAGTACTCTGATAAGTCACATTCAAGACACCTAGACACCCACTCTCTCTCTCTTGCACCTCAGGCTGCGGCAGAGAAAAAGCAGCCTAAGAGCTTTTGCTGCAACATCTCCCCCCCAGTAACCAGTAAGAGAACAGTCAAGAGTGAAAAAACACAAATAAAAAACACCACAGCAAGTCTCTGTATAAACACTTCTATTAGTTCACCAGGCTTTCAAATGCTTCTCCCCAAATACAGCATAGACAGCTGCAGGGGTTTGTCATCTTAGGAGCAGAAGGAGGGGATGAGCGGTCTAAAACAAGATGTTCAGGGACAGGGGAAGTTCAGAGAGAAAGCAAGAAGTGTAGGGGGAAATCAGAGCAGAAATATTGACTTTATTGTATCAACTTCTGTTTTCCCAACCTAAAGGGCCAATGGGCTTTTCTAGCTAGATAGTGATCAAAGCCAGGTGAGGTGTCAGTACAACTAAAGCTCCGGATGTCACCTTCTGCTGCCTAGAAAGAAGCTATGAGTTATTATTATTAGGCTCTGAAAAGAAATTTCATATAGATGGATATTAAGCTGTATTTAATAACAGACCCAGAGATAAATTCTCACATCAAACGAGAACAATTCAATATAAAACTTTCTATTATTAATCTTTAGAAAGAAAGAAAGAAAGAAAGAAAGAAAGAAAGAGAAAAAGAAAGAAGAAGGAAAGAAAGAAAGAAAGAAAGAAAGAAAGAAAGAAAGAAAGAAAGAAAGAAAGAAAGAAAGAAAGAAAGAAAGAAAGAGATAAAAAGAAGGTTGATAAGTCACACAGAGTGGGTGTGTGGATATAATGTGACACACACACACACACACACACACTCCAGACCGTATTAAAATAGCTGTCATTCAGCAGACCCTCTCTATACCTACTGCAGGTAAATTGATAAAGCTCCTCACTCTGCCTTCTGTTGGAGAAGGAACACCATTAAGACCAATCCCTTCAAATGGCAATTTAAACAAGGTGTGAAATAACATGAGACTACTGGAACTTCCTGATTGCTATGACAACCCAGGTTCATTTCTGCTTCTCTGAAGATAATCCAATCACCAAATCAGCCCTCAAAGCACATACAGACACCATGGAGGAAATGAATGGAGAAGTGCAGCTGCTTACCTTAAACAATACAAACTGGGGCATGAGAAATCAGAATTATTCTCAAGATATTTTCTTTCACACTCTTAAAGGGATAGTTCACCTAAAAATGTAAGTTCTGTCATCATTTCCTCACCCTCATGTCATTCCAAACCTGTATGACGTCCTTTCTTCTGCGGAACATAAAAGGAGATATTTTGATATCGTCTTTCTTTAATTTTTCAAAGTCAATAGTCAAATAGTTTGATTGCCAAAATTCAAAAGATATACTTTTGTGTTCTGCAGAAGAAAGTTAGTCATACAGGTGAGGGAGAAAAAAAAAAAGAAAGAAAGAAAAACATGAAGGGAAGTGAATGATGACAGAACTTTAATATATTATTTTAAAAATCAAAGGTTTTTGTTTTTGCGAATCTTTAGTTCGGCCCACTTTTTGTTTTCTATTTGGTTCCTCAAAAAATAAAATTTTTGACATCATACTATACATAATTCAGAACAATATACTAGACTATGCTACATTTATTGATGCAAATTCCTGTTCTTATTGTGCATTACATGTTATTCCAAAGAAATAAAATGTTAGCCTTCACAATCTGTATCAAAGTGAAATATACATCACAGAAGTTATTTCCCCACTTTTTCTGCATTTCTCTCATACTGCAGAACAACAGTATGCAGATGCTTTTCTAATAAACTAATAAAAGGTTTATATGTAAAATAAAAAAGCATGACCTTGGATGCCTCCAGGCTGTGAAATCCTGGTGGTACATTTATATTTAAATGTGAATCATCAAGCCAAACTTTTTAACAGGTTTTACAAACTTGTAAGCCTACACTAATTGTGCGATTACATCTCTAGACATCAGTTAAAGTTGAGGGTGTCATATATCCCAGCATAACCTGAGAGTGTACTCAGCTCACTGTGGATGGAGAGAGAGGATAAAAAGTCTAAAAAGCAGCTCATCAGAGGACGGAGACTGGAAGAGTGAAGACGCTGGGGACGTGTTAGCTGCGACGGGATAAAAAAAACAGACACTCTCCGCTGAATGATAATGTTATAACACCAGTCTAGATAAAACCCCAACCAGAAGTGAATTAAGCAGCCCTGTACCTGCAATCCACAGTCTTAATAGATATTGATGAAGTCAGTCAGTTAAACAGTGAAACAATTAGACCGCTCCCCTCGACTTCAGACAATTACAGAAGAGCCAGGACGGTGGAGCCCTTAGCAGAGTCTACATCGCAGAGCCCGTCTCTCTCAGGGCCCCAGAGCAACTACCCCTCTTGCTGAGGCTCAAACAGACAGATTGGAGCTCATTATACCTGCAGTGGGGAATAGCGCCCCTGCCTGAGGGACTTCATCTTGCCTATGCAATAGATTAGGGGTCTGTTGCAAGCTTGGAACCCAAAGCATGCTTGTGCTCTTGCATCAGGGTGAGCGAGAGGACGTTCGTGTGAAGGATAACAATAGTAAATGGGGCATGCCGAACAAGAAAGGTCATGCCATGGCTGTATAAATGTATGAGCCATGAACTCAACATGACACGGAAAGAAAAAAGGGAAAGAGAGAAGAGAAAAGGAGTTTTGTGAGCCGAGAAGGCAGGGGAAGTTGGGTCACGGAAACCCACATGGAATCCGCACGCTCATTTCACGTTTTCTGTGCTGATTGTGGATGAAGGTCTGAGGAATTCTGTTTGAATATAGTTAAATGTTTTAAACGGCCCTGAGAGTACATAACGCTTGCTGGTAGCTTTATGCATCATCTGATTATTTAAAAAAAAAATAATAATAATAATCTCATAAATGAACATGCAAGGAAATAGAGTAGGGGTGTAGAGCTGTTGTAGGAGAAATAGAGAAATTGAAATAGCACTGCCAAACATAGAGAGCTCTGGCAGAATTTGGTTTGTATCTTGTTGAAAAATCTATCTGGTAGCTGAGTCAAGATTTGCTAAATAGGGAAAATTATTATTAGAGAGCATTTCCATAAAAGTGAAGAGGGAAATTCTGTTCGTGATTTACTAACAATGTGCACATTATAGAACACAAACGCAGCCAGATCATTTCCATAATGACCAGCGCAATCTACCAATAGCAGTGCAAATTACTGCCTGCTTTAAGATTAGATTTTTTGGGGGCCTTAAATAATGGTACAAACACCGGTAATTTGGCAAGCACAAATGTTAGTAAATCACATTGTTTGATTCATTTTAATTCTCTGCTACCATAAATTTTGCATCTAAAAGGGAAACTCCTATAAATGCATATTCAAGGTCATGTGCAAAAATAATTGTCCACGCCTTTTCAGCGCTTTTCATTCTTAACTGTGCATCTTTAGTAAATCCAGAAAGTTCTATTTTTTTTATATATACATTAATAATAAGCCATTATTGTTATTATTATTGGAACAACTGGGTGTGAAAATGATGACAGAATTTACATTTTTAATTGAACTATCCCTCAACACTTTACATTGGCATGACCAACTGCAAGCGTTTGTTTGAGGAAGCTAATGACTAATTTGGACCATTTAAAATCCAGCTCAAAATCAACTACAATGTTCCAAAATACAGCTACCAATTTAAGCTGGATTGTACAGCAAGGCCTAGCTGTTGTGTGGATACAAAAACATCCCGCTCACACAAACACATACACACACATACATCCTGGAGGAAATGAGTGTGTCCTGAGGAAATCACCCCTCCCCGTTTCACTGTATCCCAATGGTATGGCTGCTTTTCTCTCTGATATTTATACTCTGGTGACCCAAAGCCCCAGAGAGAGCCTGACCTCAGTCAGCACATCTAATCCTGTGGGATAAACAAAAAACACCCTGCTTTATTCATAAGCCCCACACTTACACACCACACAAGTTCTTCATAATTGATGACACCGCTGGCAACACTGCCAACCTCCCCTGTAATGAGACTGTATGTCAGATCCACCTCGTTCTCTTCAAGTCAGAACAATACCACACATATTCCATCCTGCCTTCTTCAACACCAGCAAACATGGCCCAATTCAACTTGTTCTTGCCTAATACAGCCTCTTAAAGCAACCATTCCCATTCTTCTCTTAGACAACAACCCCCACCTGAAGACAGTCATCACCTTCTGAGGATATCATGGTGCATTTTGCTGAACACTTGAGAGAGTAATGAGCAGAGATACACGGAGACACCTTTACTTATTCATAGTTAGTAAAGATACTCTTAGATTTAAAAGCTTAGCGCTGCAGTCAGGTGTCTCTGCGCTGAAGGAGGACTTCCTGTGCTGCTGTAACAACATGGACACACACCTAACGGCCTTGCTAATGCAAGGAAAGGCATCGGTAACAACCCTCAAAGACTTCAGCGAGCCGCTGACCTTCACAGAAGCCCCTCCATATTCATTCAACTGCAAGTTCTGACTCATGCCATGTACATACACAAACACACAAAAGCACCTGATGTTGATCTTATATGTCAGATGTGTGTATACAAGATTCATGCATTGATTAGTTGCTTGGTCAAATGGACAGCCTTTCAGCAGGCCAGTTTCATTCTACACATGTTTATTAATAACCACTCACATCTGAAAGGGCTCGCTTCACATACGTAAACACAAAATATATGCGGCCATTAATGTTTAAATGATGTAGACCAGTGGTTTTCAACCTGTGGTGGTATTGCAGGTGGGCCGCCAATTATTTTCTGTTCATTTCCAGTCCATTCTAGGGCTGTGCGATTAAAAGAAAACGTCCTAAAATCACGATTTGAGCGTGCGCATATGCCTAACTCCAGGTTCACACACTGTCTGTGATGCGCCTTTTTTCTGAGCCAATGTTGACGGATCAGAGCGTTCTCACTGCGGTAAAAGGCTAGAAATAAAAACGTGTGAAAATAATTCATGTCTAACACATGAGCATAGAGTGAATTTGTTAGTGAACAGGATGCAGTTTAAGTGAGAGGAGACACGTTTTAAGTGTGCACACTCTCTCCTCGCAAAGCAGCGTGTATCTGAGCAAGCACGACCGGTTTTGTGACAGAGCAAAGGAAATCTGCTGCGAACAGAGAGATTCGCACTCCTGCATTATTTTAATGTGCTTTCGCGTTATATTTATGCGCTCTCACTGCTGACCGCATACACATACTGTATACACACTGCAAACACCTGAGGCACCGCTACAATTAATGAGCTCTATGAACAATGCATGGCAAAAAAGAAAAAAAAGTCCCTGTATACAGGATTTTTTTTTTTTTTTTTTTGCCATAAGTCTATACAATTTTTTTACATCTTCACTATAGGGATAATTTTGACTTATGTCTGTTCTAGAGATGTTACAACTTTTTGATAAAGCTCTGATTGGTTTTCTTTTGGAAATATGTTTCAAATTAATCCTGGATGCGTTCATGACTGTAAAAGCACAATTGCAAAATTGATCAAAAAAATCGCCATAGTTTTTTTTTTTTTTCATATCGCACAGCCCTAGTTTATTCAATAAATAGCTTAAAATCTAGCTTCTGAGTACTAAGTTATTAACCCAACAATAGCGGGGTCAGTTAATTTTTTTGAAGTGGGCCGCGCAAACATATGTGTTTGGTTGTGTGGGCCGCGAGTTGAAAAAGGTTGGGAACCACTGATGTAGACAATCTAGGGAAGACTGTTCCTGGCTCGTTGATTATTTAACAATTATTCAACCTCTGCTCTGAAGTGCCTTTGGAGAATTATATTGGTCAATGGAAAATAGGAAAGGGAAAAACATTTTCAAAAAACAAAATAAAAATAATTTAAAGTGCAGTGTTTGTAGTCATGTACTTAAAATAGTTAAAATCTTAAAAATTACATTTTCGAGAAAAGATCATTTTTAGACAACTAAAAATAACAACTAAACAACTGTTGTTACAACTATGAATTAAAAAGCAAATACACTTTATATGTGAGTGCATACATTGTAATATTTTCCTGCATATATATATATATATACATACAGTATATATATACATACAGTAGTAGTAATAATTAAAATATTAAAATATTTCAATATAAACAGACAAAGGCAAAGGCATGCATACACATTGTACATGTGAGTGCACTTATTGTAATGTTTTTAATTATTTCATTATGTATTCTATTTAATAATAATAATAATAATAATAATAATAATAATATACACATAATAATAATAATAATAATAATATATACAAATAATAATAATAATAATAATCATCATCATCATCATTATTATTATTGTTGTTGTTGTATCAAATTAGTATACACATACTCCTTGTTTTCTTTTTTCTTTTTTTTGTGAATATTGGATATAATTAGATGTAAATTATATTTTATTTTATTAAAAAAACGACAACAACAAAAATATGCAACATACCACTGAAGCACATGACAGAAGCCTACATGGCATGTACTGTATTAAATTAAAGAACTAGAAATGTAACCTGAGAAGGGCTTGTTTTTAAACGCTGCCCTATATACCTGCAGCTAATGAGGCTTTGTCTTCATGGGGTGCAGTTTGACTGACACATTCACCATCATTAAAGGTTCTCCTATTTATAAGTCATCACAAGGATAGGGGAAAGCAGTTCATTTGAAAGACTTCATCTGAGGCATTTTCAGGGAATCAGTTCACCACCATCCACTCAAAGCATTTTCAGCACACCCTGGATGGCACATCCTACCCAGCAGAGCACTAGTATCTCCACGTGTGGAACAAACGACACATGGACCTGACGAGATCCCGGCAGTAGGAAGATTGGATCCTTAACCCTTTGGGAAGCAGGCGTGTCATTGGTATGCAGAGAAATGAGGGAAACGGGAAAATGAGACGGCTTAACAAAGCACCACTATGCAGTCAGAATGAGGTTTATTTGACAGGTCTCAGTGCCGAGCGAAGACCCACGAGATGTTTCCCTGCTTGCTATGGGTGATGTGAAGTCACAGGGGTCCCTGTTCAATAGGTTTATTCAGTCCAAACAGCACACACACATGCCAGACACGTAACCTCTGATGCACGCTAGCTAGCTTTTCTCACCTCCTGCATGCCGCATGCACAGTGGGTGGAGACGAGCAGCGATCCAATGTGAAATATTCCCCAAACACACATCGTCCTGTCAGAGCTGATGACATTACACTGCTCTTTAATAGCGTGCCGTCTACGCCAAGAGACTAATACACACTAATGTACAGAAACAAAGGCCATTCATCCAGACAGATAATCTTCTGATCCAATTGAAGGAAAAGCAATAGAAAAAAGTGAAAGCATGCTTTGCTCAAATGAAACCCACTCGACTTAAGCGAGGACCATGCTGTTCAGTGAGGCCCCTGTGTGGAAATTAAATTGCAGATCATCTGGGGAATCAATAAACAGACAAATTCAGAGGTTTAACGTCTATTCAGAGATTTGGTTTTAATAAAGGCATTAAAGTATGTAGACGCTTTAATCCTACAATCACATCAGTTACATACTGTAGTCTACTTTGATAGAGACTGGTAAAGAATCAAACACATTCATATACAAAAACAGAGATGAACACAAAGTGGGTTATAAAAGAGCTATATTTTATGCTATAAAAAATCTAAAGAAAATGCAATGCTCAATAGTGAATAACACATCTGTCTTTTGCTGTAACCAACACCTTTCTGTTTCACTATCTTTTTTTAGTTCATCTTGGTTACTAAACCTGAAAAACATCAAGCAGATGAATGTCCATTTCTCATGGATATTGATTGCCATTGGTCATTTATCAAAGGCTTAGTAAAAGATTAACTATAGACTACATTCATAGCGGTTCTGCTAATTTGCTGGTAATATGAGATCAATACAACCACGCTAATGTATGCGTATGAAAAGATGTAACAAGATTATGCCTACGAGGGTAAATAGATAGTTTGTGTTTGTTGTGGAGAAACAGCGGCCAGTCATTTTAATTTAGTAAGTTTGTCAAATAGCATTAATTTCCTCTTTTGGTTCATTTCTGACTTTGTGTCGTGCAGGTTATCGATTACACATTCCTTCAAGGGATATCGTTTAGATCCCACCATTGGCAAACAAGCTGCTTAACTATCTTTAATCCATGAACAGACGAGGTTGAAAGTGAAATCAATAATTTAAATCAAAAAGACAATTACATTTTTCACAACTATAATAATAATAAAGTATATTTTCAGAATGAACTAAACAGATGTGGCATGTAAAAACCAGTGTCTTATTGCTAAGCACCTACAGTACAATCCAATTTAGCCAGACATTAAATGCAGTGAATAAACGCTGCACTGGGATTATTTAAGTAAACATGCATCTTTTCTATGCAAATGAGGCTTATTATAGATTGCATCTCATTCATTAGTGAAATCCCTCCAATGAGTTTCAGTGGTCAGAGGTTCCAGATGGAGATCTAAGCAAATGCAGCTTTAAGCCAAAGTCTTTCTCAGCGGAGATTAACACACACGGATCCACCTGTTGCACCGCTATTTATGCTGTACTCTTCCAATTTAAAGCCTCGCAAACATGTACAATAGTACCGACATCAACGCATAAGCATCTGACACAATCTCAGCATTTACGCACAAGCTTGAAAGATCTCGGTAAAATGCTCCAGTGTTTAATGATTCCCAAGATCTATAAACAAGCTTTAAACTATTGACAGTTTTAAATTTGCACTGCATTAAGTCTGAGCAGTGCGGTTCAGGGTTCCATCAATTATACAGTATTATTCTTTACAGAGTCGCTCTCATTCAAACAACTTCCTGCAACTCTAAGACATCTTTTATTTAAGCACAGATACTAAAGCTTGAGTCAACTAAAGTGTGCCAAAGGAGACCTTGAGAGACTCAGCACACATCTGTAGCATTGAAGTCGCTCTATGTGCAGCTTTATGTGAATGGACTATAATTACACATTCTGTTTCAGATGAACTGTCAAAAACTCTAACCTTGCCAAGTGACTGCAGTCCTGAAAGGTGATGTAGGATTTTTAAATACACCTGTACAGGCTAAATGACCCCATGTGCTGATCTAGATGAAGATTAATTATCCTGCCAGGAAACTTTCAATCAACTGGTCCAGCCATCAAGGGCATCATCTCATTCACACCGTAGTTAATGGGCACCCCTAATTCTCCTTCTCAATAGTTCCTGTCTTTCACTTACATAGATTTGAAACACTTTGAAACGTTACCTCTGAGACAGTTTGCAGTGTTTTAAAGTTCCATGTTGTCATGTATTTCTAAGGGAATATATGAATATTCAGTTAAAAATATAGTGGAAATTGATTCTAACTTAATGTAAATTTGATGTACCTTAATGAAATTTTTTATCTATCATTTGCCCTAATGACAAAAAGCCATAAACTTAAAAACGAATGAATAACAATTTAATAATAATATTTATAATTATTATTAGTATACATACACATACATATACATATATATATATATATATATATATATATATATATATATATATATATATATATATATATATATATATATATATATACACATTTTTTTACGCATTTCACACATGCCCAGTGTGACAAATTATTCAGGTCAGGAAAGTCTCGTCGATCTCTGAATTCTCAAGGTAGTAAAAAAACTGCGGCGAGCACCACAACGAAAACACAGAAGAAGCTTAAGGTTTTACCCCAGTTACTCTCAAATACATTCATGCCAAGCTCGATAAACAGAGATGACTTTGGTAGTTGATACGCTGGAGCTTCTTCCTGTTATAGCGTCCTGTGTTTCACACTGCGCATGCGCAGAACGCCTACATGCAATGCAGCGAAAATTACAACTGTTTGTAAAAGCATATGCATTTTTACTTGGTTTTACTGGCACTTGAAGCCTTCAGAACGTGAAAATATCGATCCTAAAGTATTGTGGCAGAGCAAATGAACACCTCCCAACAACAAGAGTGCCCAGAGTGCTGCTTATGTGATGGTGGCGCATGTTTGTGTTTCTGAGTTCATTCTTTCGAGTTTCTCTATCCATAATTTCATAGATATGTGGCTATATTTAACCACTGGTTCACCTAAAACTCTTACACTATCTGTAGTTAAAGGGCATGGTTTGATATAGTGATCAGGTAAATTTGATCTAAGTAAATGTTAAACTTTTGAAATTCAGAAAAAAAGAACCACATATTGATGAATCAATACATACCTCTACAAAACACACAAAATTATGTATCTGTGTCCTGTTATTTATCTTTTGGTATGCATTTCAGAAAAAAAATGGTTAGGATTCAGGTGTAATTGCAAATAGTGATTAATCCTGATTAATCCACTGAAAATTCTGATTAATTTTATTAAAAATTTTAATCATTTGACAGCCGTATATATATATTCCACTGTCTGAATGAAAAGTTTAATTAATAAAAAATATATTAGTATAAATAAAAACATTATTTAAATTAATTTTATTCAAATTATTGTCCATGTACAGCATGACAAACTAAATATTCTTACAGTTCAACATTAATGTTTCCAATGTCCTAATGAAAAGTAAAATAAATAAATACAAATATTATTATATATATGAATTATATATTTAAATAATTTTTCATCAAATTCTCACTCTTTTGTCCATGTACAGCCCAATAATGACAAAAAGCCAAAAACTATAAACAAACAACTATCAAACAGACCTCCACATGACTTTTATATTCTGATACATGCAAATACATTGGTCCAGAAACCAATGGACTCATGCCTTCTGTTTCTGTGCATCTGTTCCTGAAAATATGGCAGCAAGGTCATCTCTGCAGGATTTCATGTCAGTACACAAGCTGAATTAAATGTAGCGCTTGACTTATACACACAGCTGTCAACCTCCTCTAGGAACAGAGCACAGCAAACTCACAAACACACACACAGGTGTGACTACGAACGCAAAGATCTCACACTAACACGCTGTTCTTTCACAGCACATTGTTCATCCATAAAAATCTAACAATCTAAAAAGCTCCAAAGAGATTTATAGGCTACGCCTTCACAGCGCACGGCATAAAAATAGTAATACCTGTGTTTATTTTCAGCAACGCTGTTCAACAGCCTGGAGCTGTCTAACTTACTTCTGCTGTTGTTGGAGCACATTATTGAAATGCTCTTGCCAAGGAAACACGTTTGTTACAGTGGCAAAGCATCTCCTGTGGCACATTCACACTAATGCAGGCCGGTAGCCATACGGTGCGAGACCGGACACGTCTGAGCTGATCGGGTGTGATCGTGGACAGCAGGGTTTCACTCGTCAGCCTGACAGCTGCAGCAGAGATCACTAAAGCAGATCACACTCACACACAGACTGACAGGCCAGCTGATCCAATAAGCCTGTAGTGACATATGAGCAAAGGAAAGTCAACTTACTTACAACATCTAGAGGAGGAAAGAATTAGTGGACGAATGAGCCGAATGTTTGTCTTCTTCCTCCGACTGATAAAAAGGAAAGAAAGAAAGAAAAAAAAATCAGCCATATTATGCCACATAGACTAGTACAACACAACTCCCAGAATCCTCAAAAAAAAAAATATTTGTGCAGCTAAAAGCAATTTATTTCCAAAGGCAATTTAGCTAGTACAACATCTTTTGTGATTTTCCTTTCTTTTCTTTTTTTTTACTTTAAATAATGAAAAATGTATAAAAAAAAAAAATAAAAAAAAGAAAAAAAAAAGAAAATTTGTTTTAAATAATGCCTGAGTCTCAAAGTAAAAATGTCAAACAATTCACTAGATACATCATTCACTACCGCAAAATAAAACTAAAACCCAACAGGAACCCAGTGTGTAGCTTATTACACACATACAAAAAATAATAATAATAAAATAAAATAAATGGACATAGAATTTTGATCTTATTATTATTTTATGACCAGAAACTACAGTAACAGCGAAGTTACATAAAAGTCATAAATCTAGAACAGCTATAGGGAATCAATTGTCAGCAATTAATAAAATTTTAACACCCATTAAACACCAATATATTGAAAAAAAAAAATAATAATAATAATAAAATAAATAAATAATATTAATATTATATATATATATATATATATATATATATATATATATATATCTGGTAACTGGGATTCTGAATATGTTTAAGTAAACCAATAAGAACACTGTTCTATCGGGAGCTATGGCAAGTTTGTGTGAACTTTTCTTGTATATGCACAGCATGTGTGAGTGTTTGTGTGTGAGTGTTTGTGTGTTTCCAGAATCTCTCTGCCACCAAACTGACACTGGAGTCAGCTGTTAATCTGACAAATCCCTGACCAGTCTTACACCCACCCATGTTCACAGAATAAGCTCAACAACATATGCATGTACAAACCTGCATGTGCATGTACAAACACGTGCACTTTTCATTTGTGTCTAAAGGGAACTGCAGTGGACGTGTGTCGAACTTCCACACTTCTCTGTGAGGTTCCATGCGTGACTGGAAGCCGGGGTGCGTGTAATTCTATTGAGAAGCAGCTTCTGAGTACACAGAGAAAAGCTTCCTCTCACTGTGGGACCAGACCTAATCTAGCACTGAGAGACGAGCAGGATTATCAGCACGTCACTATAAACCTCACCCTGACTTAACTCTGATTAACATTTACAGATAATATAGAACTTCAAATACATCTCGTGCTTCATAGAATATATAACCAGTTACTGTGTTTTCTATTAAGTACAATGAACTTTCAGTTATATTTGTTTAATTTAAAGGTAATTTTGCAGTTTGGTTTTACAGTGTAAACTATCCCTTTAATAAAACAGGTTATATACTTCCTGGGCATACTACATGAGCCAGATGAACAACTAACAATGAAAAATGGGAATAGGAATAGAATGCTAAAACTTAATGGAAAGTTAGTTAATCTACACACCTACAGGATATGATAAATGTTTGACTAAATATTGTAAAAACTTACTTAGAAACTAACTTGCTTTGCAACGATTAGTATCGTAAAAAGCACTATACAAATAAAAAAGTAACACTAAATAGCAGCTTTCAAACCCGTTTACAGCCACATACAAAATTCCTACAAAATTGCATTGCACGTGGTGTTAATGTGAGTGTTTGGGGAAATGTGTGAATTTGTCATTAGATGGTTATTCAGTTAATGTGGTGTATTTGTAATGCAGATCAGCTGTCGCTATAAGGTGAGCTCGCAGTAGAGAAAAAACCCCAGAGAGTCGACTCAGACTGTCACAGCCAGTGTTGAAACACAATTAACAAAGATGTGTGTTAAGAATTCCTCCAGTCTGATTCTTTGCAGATTAGCAGGGATTCATAATTCATTAACCTTGGCTGACTTTACACTATAGATTAATTTTTAATTGCAGTTCAGCGGCGCAACGGGAAGGTCAGCTGTGTGATGTGTCGCGACATCACTTCCTCCAGGAGCCCAGGTCCGCGTTGACACTTCATTTTGTGGCTCCTCTTGGAGAAAATAAAATAACAGCAGCTCATCTGAAGTGCTCTCTTCACACGCTGCAGCGCCGAGTAAAACCTGTCACTTACACTCCATGCGGAGCCAAACCGACAGATAAACAAGCCAATAGCATAACAATTTACATCAATATGAGGGCCAACACAGAGAGCAGGAGCTGAACGAGTCTTAAGCCCAAAGGCAGGGAGAAAGAGAGAGCGACAACTCGTGTATACAGAAAAGGAGAGACAGAGATTCCCGTTTATTGTTGTGCAAGTCTGCAGGGTAAAAGCGTGAGGGGCTTCTGAGAGGTAATAGATCAATATGCACACTGAAGCCAGTCTGGGTCCCTACGGCTGAGACGGATCGTTCTCGCACACACATCGAGAGGTGAGCCCAGGGCAAGCCAGTGGACTCATCAAACACAAAGACCTATTTCATGTGCAATCTATAGGCCAGCCGGAATGACCTGCCGGCTACGAGACACAAAGTACTTAAAAAAGCACCCTTGTCAGCAAATATCAAAATCGATCGGCATGTAAATCCAATAGGGCCCGCGTAGAAGTGGCTGTTTTGTGTGCAAATGACTAGCTGTTGCTTCAAATGGAGTCTGCCGGCCTATCGCTCGAAATATTCTATCTACACATGCAAATAGAGCGCAGTTCTGCCCCTCAATATACCTAGCCACATAAACCCAACCTGATTGGACAATGAGGAGTGCGTGTGAGCGCCAAAACAAGCTTAAGGCTCGCCAGCACACTCGCACATTCACATACTGACCCAATAACTGAAGACTTAAGACAAATTAGCACCTGCCTATTTAATTACAGCTCCGACTTAATTAAACTCCCAAGGATTAAACACTGCTAACTGGCAGAGGCAAAAATATTACAAATACAAACATGTGTGCGTAGCATCATGCTGCGAATCCATTGTAGCCTGCGAAATCGGTTACTTCACGCTATTACATCATGTGTGTTTTTATGTCAGGATGATGCAAAATCAAAGCTAAAGTGTTTTTTTGTCGATTTACCTTTCATCTGCTTTCTGTAAACACCAAATATGAATAGCGCAGCCGTAGGGTGGATCAGATTATAATCAGCCGAGACATTTAATCTATTCTTTACCCGACACAGTGATCGAGCCTGGTTACACTGATATGACAGGTTGTGCACTGGACGAGATTATTCCCATGCTTCTCCCAGATCCCTGAATTTACTAATAGTCAGGCTTGTTGGATGGAGAGGTAGAAGAGAGACTTAAGCACAATCGTGGATAAAAAAAATAAATAAATGTAAAACATTTTTTTTTTTTTTGCTCAAGTGACAACATGAAACAAATGCACTTTTAAAAATGAATGTGTCTATTTACAGTACTACTTTAATCTTAAGTATATAAGTTGTTCAATAATAAAATACTTTTATCTCAGCTTAATGGGATGAGACATCTATGAGAAGTAAATCATAAATATTTAGAATTTGTATAGAATTTGTTTGAGCACCTTGACCAGCTAAAAAAAGAGAGAAAAAAGAACCGTCTCAACCAGTGGCGTTTAATTTTATTGTTTGAAAGTATATTTATTTATTTATTTATTTGTTGGTTTGTTTGTTTGTTTTCATTCATTCATTCATTCATTCATCATTTATTCATTCATTCATCCATGCATTGCATTGAAATATAGAGGATATAAATACATTTGATTGCTTAAAGAGCCACACAGATGGGAAATCAAAAATTACCTGTATTACAGTGTATGATGTAGCTGTCCATCAGTGTAAACAATGTGCAAATAATTAAACCAAAAAGTACACGATTTATAAAGTTATTGGCTTCTAAAGTAAGGAGTCGACTCTGAATTGCTGAAACGAGTCGTTATAGATTTCAAATCTTTTGCCCATCTCTATGTACGTCACTAGGAACACTTTGCATAATAATCTCATAATAATATATAATGTCACATATATAGTAGCCTAAGAACAAAATAGCCAACGTATTATTATTTGAGGCACTTTCTTGCAGAATTTCACTGAACATATCAGACAACGAGAGTGCATGCCCCTCATCTGGTGCAGAGACGAGTCTTTTTTTCTGTGCTCTGATCGCTGCTTCTTCGCGGGGAGCTCGTGGTCTGCGCTATGCAGGTGCACGTGCAGGTCACGGTTTCTGTTTGCGTCATCACAACATTTCGGCCGTGTTGTTTCGGTGATAAAAATCTATCGGCTGAAAACCGAAAAGGCCATTTTCGTCCGAAAATTTCCGGTGGCCGAATATTCGGTGCATCCCTAATAGAAAGCTTGACATGTCTACTTTAAAACTAAACAAGTGCTGCCGAAAACAGATATTCTGTGATAAAGTAATCCATATGAAAACAACACGATATCTGTTTCTCATGTCTCCCTTCGTGACCACGCCCCCGCGCTGAACGCGGTATTCAAATTCAAACTGAAGCGCGCGGCTTGAATACACACACACAGAAGAAAAAGCAGCGAGACTGTTCAAGTTTTTATTTTACTGTTTGCTTCGCGGTGAGAGGAATAAGACATAATTCACCCCAAACAGATGCTAACGCATAGTTTACCGTGGAGGTGCAACCAATCAAACCTGACTATGTTAGTTGACCAATCAGAACACAGTATGCTACCGAAAGGTGGGGTTTAAGGAAACTGAATCTTTTGAACAGCTTCGCGTGAACCGTTTCGGGATCTCTGAGAATTGAGGTAATTTTAAAATGATATTTTGACAAAATGACAATGTTTTTAACCTTGGATGGATTTAAACCTAATGTACAGGACTTATAAACAGTGATAGGAAGCTTAGTTTTTTCATCATACTGGCTCTTTAAAATTGCAACATTTACTTGTCTTTACAACACAGCATTAAAAAATATTTCACACTTTTTCACCAAATATTTAACAGTTTTCCCCAAAAGAACGGATGATATCTAAATTTGAAAACCAATGACTTAGGGAAAAAAACAAAAAAAAACAATTTACCTGCTCAGTAGTAATAGAAGCATTAAAATTCAATGACGCATCTCTGACTCGTCTCTGATTTGAAATGCTCTTTACCTTTTCTGCACCAAAATCAAACGGCAGCACACTTCCATAGCAATATCTTACTGCCCGCTTAATGTGAATTTAATGATAGCAATCTCCTATTTAACGTCAGTGTGTTCTGTAATGGAAGGCTCTCAGTGGGAGAGAGCTGGAGAATCGTACGGTAAGACGCAGGAGCGGCGCTGGGGCGATGCAGCCGGAGATACTGTGAACCCGGCAAAGTAATCACACGGTACAAGAGTAAATCAGCCACAACATTTAGAAGTCTGGAGCATGTGAACAAAGCCCAGGAGGTAGTTAAGACTGGTTCTTAATGAGCTAATTAGGTTTGTTTAGGCAGCTTTTACATGCTGCTGGTAATGAGGGGAATGAGAGACAAATTTCTTTGCCAAAGAGGAGAGGATGTGGAAAGAGTTGTAAAAAAGAGCACTGACAATGGTTGTTTTGAAATCTTTCCATGCATGTTCTTCAAGCCAACGTTTCCAGATCGGTGTTATCAGACCTTTGACGTCAAACCTTGTAATGAAATAACACTGTCCAATTTCTCAGAGGGAAACAGCTTGCTTCCTTGCACTGACCGCAGACTGAGGTTTCATGTCACCTGTGCTCCGATAGCCAGGTTACAACACACACACACACAACCAGATTAAAACAACACATGCACACCCCACCTGCTGTCTGCTCTCACACTGGTGGCAAAATAATAAAAAGATTACATCTATTAATGCAACAAAATGCATCATTTCAAAGCGCTTGAGCATTCCGAAAAACACTCATCAGTGACTGTGGCCTTCACCGTCTGATAAAGCACTGCAGCAACAGGACCATCACAAGCCTGTCGTGCATAATTAATGAAAGAGATGAGAGCTGTTAGCCACACTCACACACACACACACATACACACACATACACACAAAAGCTGAGATGCCTGGTACCAGGGTAAAAGAAGTTAGATGAATGAGATAGGACGGTTTAATCTTAAATAGCTGTACAGAATCTTGTGCATCAAACAGGAAGTCTTTTCTTTGATCTGAACCGCTGACTGCCCAATGCCGTCAAATCGCACACATAAATACAGGTGATTGTGTAGAGCTGACAGTTCAAGGGTGAGTTTTACAAAATGGCAAGGGATGTGATAGTCATATTTCAAAAGTATTTGAAAAATGTGTTTAAAGAAAATGAAGCCAGTTTGTGTAGTGAAATTTCAAACATTACTTTTATTCAGCAAGGACACAATAAATTGATCAAAAGGAATATGTGTTATCCAATAAATATTTCCATTTCAAATAAAATGAATATTTTATTTATTAAACAATCCTAAAAAAAAATGATGTATGCAGAATTGTTTTGATAATTGATGATAATAATAATACATTAATATATTTTACCAAATATTTTTATGATGATGATGATGATGATGATGATAATGAAATGTAGCTATGGTGAGCACATTATATATATATATATATATATATATATATATAAAATAACTCCAAGCTTTTTAATTGTACTGTATTATAACTACACATCAAGTTAGCACATCAGTATAAGTAAATAAATAATCACAGTGCAATAAATAAATAAATCACAATGTTAAAATAAATAAAAAAAAATTTTTGTTCTATTCTTGAAAAATGTCACCCTTTTCCCCATTTTGATTTGAGGATGAAGTATAATCCAGCCATTTTCTGTGTAATTCATCCTCAAAGGGAAGCATGCTGAGAAGGTCGCTGAAAGCATTTGTCTGAACTAGCAGTGCTTTCTATTTCTCTACCTAGAAATGTCCCTTTAGTCTTTTCTACAGAGCATAACACGAATGCTTTTAGCACCTATAATCAATAGAAGAAATTGTTTCAATATCACTGATGTGTGCGAGGTGAAAGGTAGTGGAAGGGTTTAGACGGGTACCCTACAAGTGGTATATACACAGACACACACACACACACACACACACACATCCACAAACAAGGACAGAACAACACCTATAGAAGGGTCATCACATACAAAATGTGCCCAGGTAAGATCTTTCTCCTCCAACTCCCAGGAAATGACTGCATACATGCGTGAGAGAGAACCCGTGTGTTTTGTGTTTGGGAAGAGGGTGTTCAGAGGTTAAACTTGTACTCCTAAAAGTGTTCCCAGCAGAGATTAATCATTCCGGGCCGGGATGCATCATCGCAGCCATAAATCATTGGGCCTGACCTCTCTCTTGTGATATTAGTGAAGAGCGGTGAGTGGCGAGATTGCTCTCTGCGTGATGGTTGCCACAAATGGTTTGCACATTACATATCTATCAAAGTGCATGTATCTCAAGTCAGGTAAATATGGAAACAGCAATTGCATCTCTTTCTTAAAAGCACTCAGAGGCGTTTTTTGGGGATTAAAATGTGTCAGATATAAGTGAAATAGGTGTCCGGTGATGATCACATCGTTCTCTGTAACACAACAAACACAGAGTATGCCAAAAAAATCGGTTTTGAATCATGGGCGAACCCCAAATGCATGTTTGCCTTGAAAGGCAGTACAGGAACCGCACACCATTCAAACGGTCATTTGAAATGAAACTGAGCAGTCGCATCTCTTCACAAAGAGCTCTTACACAAGGACGTTAGCAAAGCATACAGTCATTAGGTCACTTCAAGAAGCAATTTTGCCATTTATGATCACATGCACCCTCCATAGTACTCACTTCAAGTGCTTTGCCCTTCTAAGTGAGTAGGGCATACTGATGCTCACTTCTGAATGCAGTTCATCCCTTTTTGCTTGTTCAGATTTGCTGACATGTCTTTAGAGGGTGTGGTGGTGTAATTCAGTGGCTAAGTCAGAAAAAAGGTAGTAAAAAAGTCTCTAATTTCTTACAGCAACTATAAAATCACAAACACGTGAACTCTTGTATTGGCACAATATCCGGTTTAGCTGCAGATGCTCAAACTGGCAGCGTTCAGGAGGTATTCACTGCTCTTCTGCTTCACTTCTGCTGCTTGTCTTGAAAAGCATAAACATCTTTTCAGATCACAGCACATTTAAATGGGATCAAGGCCAATGGGATTGCAGACTTATTGTAGTTGTCCTCTTTTTTCCTGAGTTTTGCTGTTGGTACATGTTCTTTTGCGTTTTCTAAAATACATTGACTTTGCTCTCGTGTCAGCAGGTCAATGCTGAAGCTTTGCTATAGAATATGCATGTGGCCTTTAGCAAGCTAACAGAGAGAGTTTTGCTTTTTTCCAGAGAGCAATTGAGGGTTTTTTTTTTTTCTCTGATGAACACAGATGTTATCACCTGCAAGAAGTCTCTACAGACCCTCAGCGGTGACCCCAGGTTTCTGTGTCACCTATTTTAGTATTCTGTTCGTCCCTTTACACTAATCACTGTAAGAGACCCACTGCTAGAGAGAGCAGCTGCTGAATTTCATCTTATAAATGGAGATCTGAGTGTTTGTGCTTTCTTCAGCTCGCATCAGAATGAATGCATTTAACAAATGAGTACACATGAATGTGATGTTTAATTACCAGAAACCAGAGAAACTTTGTTTTTCTTTGAGCCCTAACTTTCTCTAAAATACTCATTTAGCTGATTTGTGAGCGGTTTATCTTCAACCAAACTGTGAGATACTTAACTACATAGATAAACTATCAGTCACATGGTTATGGCTCCAGTGCAACTTTTCTAACTGCTAAAATTTATAAAAGCATTTATGAGAGTTTCAAGTCATCAAATAATTTATCATTATTTATTAATTTGCCTTAAAGCACTACTAATCAGCAAATACCCATATCTTCTAAAGCGCAGGCTTCTTATTCCCATTTTCTTATGTTGTTCTTTATTCATTATTTCTTTAAACAGAACTGTAAAAAACCCTCTTAAGAATTGAATGAACTAAACATCACGTTAGCTGTAGAAACATCTGAGTTTATTAAATTACTTTTGTCTAGAGTCTCAAGAGATGTTATCTGATCTAAACTCTAAACAAAATTCCCCTCTCTCTCCATCTGTTGCTCTCAACGTCTCTCTATTTACCATCTTCTTTCTGTTAACACGTAGTCACCGCATAAAAATCTTTGTGATATAATAATGCAATTATTTCAGTCAACATAGTCATAACTATATATGTGTGTATGTGTGTGTGTAATTATATACTGTAAATATGTGTTGTCCTACAAAATTTGATGAAAGTTTATTTTTTCCCCCAATGAAATTGATTCAGCAATGGTTATGAATTTAGAAATTATAGATATTTTGACATAAGTCGTCATTCTACTATGAAACCTTCTTGTAAGTCTCTCAAAATAACAATAATTCAGGATGGCTTTGTTTTACAGCTCATTTAATATGTACTGACTATTTATAGGTTTTTAAGCAAAAATAATTATCAATATTATTGTTTTTCTGTGTGTTTGATCAAATAAATGCAACCTCTGTGAGCAATAGACATTTCTTTAAAAAGAAAATAGTAAAAACACACAAAGTGATGTACCATCCCTCAAGAGCTGCAAATTAAATTAACAATCAGCTAGAACATCAGGAGCCAAGATAGAAATGAGAGGGGAAAGAGAGAAAGAGAGAGTACTGAATAAGCTTTAAATGACAACATGTTGATGAAACAGTACAGACTATAGCTCAATCAGTTTCTGGTAAACATCTACAGTTAAAGCACGGAAATTAACACGAGTGAATAAATTTAGATAGAACAGCATTTGAGTGTCCCCTCGCTTTCACCCCACTGAATAGAAGAGCCAGTGCCAGGAATCACAGTCGGATGATGGTTTTGGGAAGCTCTGCTGTAACTCAGCACCAATTCAGAGTGCCAGCGGCGAGGTATCAGAGCGGGCAAGACACCGGTGACAGATGTCTAGGGGGTTCTTCCTCTCCGATACAGGCTGAAGATAGCATCCTGGGCCATTGCCAAATCAGCACTGAGTTTGCCTTTGCAATAAGACACCATCAATCAGGAACTCCCTTGCTAACAGCTAAAACCCATGTTTATACAAAGAATCACAGAAATTCATGAACCAGCTCCCAGAAGTTAAAAACTCCATGAAATGGTTTGACAAGCAAAGTTAACTTTTCTGTGCTGATGTATTTCCTATTACTGAATGTAGAGCACGCAAACTTGCTTTACAGAGAAAGCTACTATAGTATTATTATAAAGCATATGTATTTATTTTTGCTACTTTAGGTCTGGTATAATAATAATAATTATTATTATTATAATTATTTATATAACATCATGTTAGCTTTAGAAACATCTGAGTTTATTTAATTACTTATATTTATATTTATATATACATGTTTTGAAAAACAATTAAGCTGCATTAATTTGATTATTCATTGAAAACTGAAATACCTGTTTTCTATTTTTATTAATTTTAAAATTGTATTTATTTCTGTAATGTAAAGCTGAATTTTCAGCATCATTACTCTAGTCTTCTTCCGTGTCACATGATTCCGAAATCATTCTAATATGATGATTTGCTGCTCAAGAAGCATTTCTTTTTATTATCAATATTGAAAAAAGTTGTGCTGCTTATTATTTATTTTATTTTATTATGCGTATGTGTGTGTAAATGTATATCTTAAGTTTTTCAGGATTCAGTGATAAACAGAAAGGTAAAAATAATTTATTTTGAAATGGAAATGTATTATAAGTGTCTCAAATGACACCTATGCTCAAAGTATTAATTCTTTCCAAAAAAAAAAGAAAAGAAAGAAAGAAAAGGGGATACGACCACAAACTTTCAAATTGTATTATATATAATTCATACTAATAGCAATCCTATCCAGCTTTGCAGCAATGAGAGCAGGAGAGACTCTTCTCGTGCTAAAAGTTGCTTTTAAGCTGCTATTTAATTGTAAGTCTGTCTGGGTCATGGATTTGACACCATCACCTAGTTAACGCTTATCAACAGCAACCTGAGCTGTGCCGTGTTGAGGTAAGCCGCATCTGTCCCGGCCTGACTAGAAGTGAAAATATCAGCTGTTAACTCTGTGGTCAATGTCGGCCTGACCTATCATGAAGACATATTGAAGATTGCAGATACAGTTCATCAGCACTCTGATGTTCTCAGCTGTCCGTGTGTGAATGTGGTTTTAGATGCATTAGGGTTATTATACACTCCCACCCAACACTGTAATCTCTTAATCTGCTGAGGACTGGAATCACAGGCTGCATCTGTCAGAGTGCTTGACAGGGGAGAGACCATACACCTAATGTGTCAACACACCACACAAGCATTTTGTGACTTCCTGTGAGAAAGCATTTCAAATCTGGCACTTTATGCCAAGTCAACAGTCAAAAACCTCACCACAAGTGCACACACACACACACACACACACACACACAGACACATTCATCCATTAGTGCATCTCCATACCTCGGACAAACACTCCATTCCCTGACACACACACACCATCTATCTGGTCTCATTCCCAACTCTCCTTCACACGCCACAGACCTGGCTGAAGGACGCAGGACTGGGGAGGGGGCCTTGATAATGATGCAGACACTCCTATAACTGCAAATGGATTTCGCTACATCAGCCAAGCCAATATGTACACACAAACACATCTACAACAACACACTCACACAAGCGTGAACTAGAGTTTTGCTTAACAATGCTAATTGGTTGAAAAGGGTCAGGCTTATGTTGACAGTAATGAAGACTGATGCTCTGGTGTGTCCACAAATGTGGGAGACGCCAGTGTGGGTATAAATAAATACTGTCAGCGCTAACCCAGATCTGAAGTCTTGTGTACACGCATAAAAAGAGACTGAGTATAGTTCATAAAACACATATTATAGCAAGCCATTAGAATACAGTAAATTTAAAACAGATTAACCGTTTAAAACCGTGTCTACACAATTCAATGTAAGATATAAATAAAAATACACACACGTACAGTATATATTTTGAAAATATTTAGATGTTTATACATTTATATATTCATATTCTTATATTTTACATTATATGTACATATATTTAATATATAAACCTAAGATACTTTTATTAAATATATACATGCATGTGTTTGTATTTATATATGCATAATAAATATACACAGTACACACATATATTATGTAAAAAAAAAACTTTTATTTTTGATGTGATTAATCATTTGACAGCACTAATAAATATTATACAGTGCCCTCCACTAATATTGGCACCCTTGGTTAATATGAGCAAAGGCGTTTGTGAAACTAAATCTGCATTGTTTATCCTTAAGATCTTTCATTTAAAATAAATAAATAAATCACAAAATTTTAACCTTTCAGCGAAGTAAAACAATTGAAAGTTGGGGGGAAATTCTGATGATGAAATAAATGTTTCTCTCCAATGCATGTTGGCCATAATTATTGGCACCCCTAGAAATTCTTATGAGTAAAATATATCTGAAGTATATCCCCATTCATATTTACCTGACTAGGAGCATGAAATTGTCCAGCCATGACATTGATCATAAATATGAGGAAACAAAGGCCAATTCCCTTAATCATCCATCACAAGGAGTAAAACCAAAGAATATAGTTCAGATGTGCAGAACAGAAAAGATTGTTGAGCTTCACAAAATAGAAAGTGGCTTTAAGAGAAGAGTTGAAGGATTGAAAATCCCCATTTCCACCATCAGGGCAATAATTAAGAGGTTCCTATAAACTAAAGATGTTACAAATCTACCTAGAAAAGCATGTGTGTCTATATCGTCCTAATGCACAGTGAGGAGGAGAGTTTGAGCGGATAAAGACTCTCCAAGGATCACAGCTGGAGAATTGCAGAGATTAGTTGGGCCTTGGGGTCAGAAAGCCTAAAAAATATAAAATAATAATAAAACAGCCCCTACATCACCATGTCTTTTGGGAGGGTTTCAAGAAAAAATTATCCTCGCTCATCCAGAAACAAACTCCAGCATATTCAGTTGTCAGACGAAACTAAAAAAAGGGTTAAATATACTGCTGGATCTTTAATGTTGTGGGCCTGTTTTTCTGCCGGAGGTCCTTGACATCATGTTCAGATACATGGCATTGTGTATTCAGTCAGATACCAAGAGATACAAATTCTAAACCTGACTGCCTCTGTTATTAATCTTATAATGGACCACTCTTATGACGGAGTACTCCAAAACAAACATCAATATGAACACAGAAATCAGTCACTGATCACAAAATGAAGCTTCTGCCATGGCCATCCCAGTCCTCAGACCTGAACCCTATAGAACATGAGTGGGATGAACTAAAGAGAGGTAGCACCAACATGGAGCTGTGAATCTAAAATATCTGGAGAGATTTTGGATGAAGGAAAGGTCTCTGATCTTTTATCAGGTGTTCTCCAAACTCATTAGGCATTAAAGGAGAAAACTCAGAGCTTCTATCTTGGGAAAAGGACATTGCAATAATTGGGTGCCAATAATTGTGGCTAACATGAACTAGAGAAAGCAATATATATATATATATATATATATATATACACACACACTCATATTTTGTCATCATTTTCTCACCCTCATGTCACCACAAACTTGTGAAACATAAATTATAAGAAATTTCTGCTCTCAAAACTTTTTTACATAAAATAGCAATCAATATTAACCAATACTGCTTCTTCAAAATATTTTTTTCATTTCATTTTTTAGTTCAGAAGAAAGGAAGTTGTACAAAGTTCGCTCAAAGTTATTTCGTTTTTCCATTGCGTACATTGGTGTGACTATATGGATGTTCTGATTTGAACTGAGGTGGCCTTGAAGCTTTAAGAACCATTCACCTAGAAGAAGGAAGATGAGTCTAAAGCATATATTTAAACAAGTTGGACATTTGTTGCTGTTTGTAAACATGTCTTTACATAAAATGTGAAAAATGACAGTCTTACGAAGCAAGGCTTCAGGGTACAGGGGGATGCAAACAGAAGGAGTTTACATTCAGCAAAGGTGCTCAGCAGAGCCGGGTTGAGTCAAGCATCTGCTCTCATTTTGGAGTTCGTAGAGAGATCTGTGCTGCTCGTGGCCCAAAGAAGGCAACGAGCCAGTGTGTGAGCTT
This sequence comes from Carassius auratus, assembly GCF_003368295.1. Lineage (NCBI taxonomy): Eukaryota > Metazoa > Chordata > Actinopteri > Cypriniformes > Cyprinidae > Carassius > Carassius auratus. The sequence continues at coordinate 27,326,187 of NC_039256.1, read as the reverse complement.
AAGGGGGTTAAGGCCACACACAAACACACACACACTAACTGAGAGAGAGAATGAGAGTGAGCACTGCTAAGTGTGATCGGCTCTACACTGCTTACTCTGCCATGTTAGCTGGAGTTACACTGTGCCAACTGGGCCAGGATGAGGGATTGTGTATGACATGCACGGCTGTCCGGCGTTAAAGCCGTTTAGCCATTCAGTGTGAGTATGTGTGTGTGTGTGTGTGTGTGTGTGTGTGTGTGTGTGCGTGCGCTTAGAGTTATCTACACATATACTGCTTACATCTAAATATTCGATTGGGTTTCACACACACCAGGTACCAAGAGGCTGATAACGATGTCTGGCAGGTGCCTACTTGATAGTAGGATAACCAGTCAAATCTTCATCCCCTTGAAACTGCATGTAGGATTTTTAGAAGTAAGGCACAAATACGCAGTTGGCCAGATTGTTAGTCTGTATCTGTGAAAACTGAAGAAGATTTGACTCATTCTGTTCAAACATCTCACATTCTCACTTTCTCGCCCTCTGCTGATCTCTACTTGGTGTCCATTAGTTTTTGAGCTCTAATTGAGAGATACGGTACATGAGAGGGGGATCAGTCGGAGGGAAGGATCGGGGGGAGATCGCGCAAGCAGATGAAAGCCAGAGACCCAGCAGGGAGCTTCCATCTCTTGATCTTTTCTATCTATTTTCTGACCGCCTCGTTCATATCGAAGTGCAGCAGTATCAATAAGTACACTAACTCACCTACTTTGAACTCGTCACATAGTAAGGGACATTCAGCCAACGCTAAGATAGTATAACACAAGATGATAACAGATATGATTCATAACCGTTCAGTAAAGTCATTCCACTTTCTTCTGAGACAGCTAAAATGAAAGAACTTGAGCAAGCGTTTCGGGGAGAGAAGGAGAGGGTTCTTTAAACCTTGTAATTGGAAATTCGGTGTTTAAAGAGATTCAAAAATTTAAATTCTGTCATCATTTTCTCATTCTCATATCGTTCCAATTCTGTATGGATTTCTTTGCTCTGTGTAGCACAAAAGAAAACATTTTGAAAGATAATGGTAATCCAAAAGTTTTGGTTGCTATTGAATGTCTCGTCCATAAAATGGAATTCAATGAGATCCGAAACTTTTTGATGTTATAAACGTTAAATGAGCTGTTATTCCACAATATTAAACCTTCTGAAGGAAAATAGATGGTGAACAAATTGCAACTGTGCATAATGCATTACTTCAGAGATAAATGAGAAGAATCAATGCTTGCTCTTTGCCATTACATCCATCTATCTAAAGTGCACAAATAACAGGGTATTCTAGATCCAAACACATAATTGTCACTGCAAAACGTGACACATAAATTGGAAACTACTCATTGTTGGGTTAACTTATCCATTAGATACAAAAAGCACCATCATGGTATCTACTGCACTCACACAAAAACATGCATCTGGCTCATAGCTTCACCATTTTTAACCAAATAATTTATCAGAAATTAATCATCCGACATCACAACTTGTTTTGTGTATTCTAATGGATGATTTATGGAAAGCTCAGACAGTAAATAACATACTGTATGATGATCTGTTCCGCATATGCACACTAAATATAGTTAATGTGGACTTTTAAGATATGTATGGTTTGACATATCCAGTCACTATCTATGTGTTAACCAGCAGAGAAAACTCGTACAGGTTTGAAGCACCTTGAGTTGTGAATAAATGATGACAGAATTTTGGGATGAACTACCCCTTTAAGGTGCATAGCAGCAAAACAGTCAACCTTAGAGAGACAAAACACTGAATATTCTGCTGTAAACGGATTCAATAACACACTGTTTTCCCTGCTGAAACACTAAGTAGTGGTCTGTGCCTTCTCTGACCTTAACAGAGCATAATACACTAATTGCGGCTACACCATTAGCCATTTCTGGCATGTTCTGCAGCTGCTGATGATATATGACCTTATGCGTAGCTGTCAATAGCCAGAAGGGAAATAGATGCAGAGGGTCAGACGCTTCACCGAGAGCGCGCTCTCGTAGATGGACAGTGTCGGTATGCGGTCTCCTTGAACCGGACCGTCACGGACTGTAAGCCTGTTTCTCAACCATCTAGCTTTTAAACCCGCAAAACTGCAAAGCGGACGCGATAGACAAATGAAAACTAAAAAAAAGTGTCCGGCGCGTCCTTTTGGCGTCCCGCTCAAGCGCCAGAAATAATGAGGATGATGAAACCAACGAGAGAAATCCACATTGCCACGACTAAGATCACACGACAGGGCCAGTTTAACCAAAAGGATCTGTCAGTGAAGCGACACTGTTTAGTTGCATTTTCAGCATTCATACAAGTGTAGAAAAACAGCCGGGACATTAACGCGTGCTGGTAAAAACACACAGAGCTTGACATATAAATGCAAGATCTTACCTGTGCTGGACAGCCTTTTCATTTCCCGAAGGAAACTTTTATTTCCCTCGAGGAGCACCTTCCAAACGCGACGCCGACGAGTCGATACTTTTCTGAAGATAACTGTCAATTGCTTTAAATATAGAGCATCGCACGTGAAAGCAACTGATAGCGGATAAAACACCTAACGCAGAAAGATAATGAGCACTGAATGGAGAGTCTGTTAGACGATGACCGTCCGTAGGGAAACCCTGCTGTCCTAAAATGCGCACACGGCGAAACACGGTAAGATCGCGAGTCTCTACAACCTTCTGGTTTGATTAAGCGAAACAGTGGCGCGCGCTGAATGAGCGCGGGAGAGGGAGATCGGACGCTACCATTCACGCTGAGGGACAACTGACCGACGCCTCAAGCATCTGTCCAAGCGGATAAACATTAGAGCTGATGGAACGTGTGAGCCTTCGAGTCGCATTAAACCTAAGAGAGTGATTCAACTGTCATTTCCTTAAGGAGTAGGCTACTGTATATGCTCTCTCCTCAGGTACATGCCCTGCATGTGGGTGCACCTGCTTGAGATGTGAGAAGAATGAAAATTAGCTCTCTCTGTCTCTGTCTCTCTCTCTCTCTTTCTTTTTTTTCTTTTGGAGTGTCAAAAACACCTGTAATATCATATTCAGAATTATTTGGATTCAGTTATTCATGCAAGGCATAACACAGTTTACAGTGAACTTAATACTATCAAAAAATAAACCTAGAAAGGGTGATTAGGATCTAGCTACATTATCCATAAGCAAACGAATTCAAATGCCTATTTACAGAGAGGCTGTAATTTAGCACAAGAAAAAAATAATAATAAAAATTACAAGCACATAATCACAAATCATAATCAAGGGATTATGATTTTATTTGTCTCTACTAACAGCAATTCTAATAAAAATACACACTATTAACCAAATGCACCATAATCCACTTAAACCTGTATCATTTGCAGCCTTCTTGAGCAATGTCAGGGCTAAATTAGTTTATGGAGGTTTTTCACCTGTAGAAGAGATGTTTTGAAAGTGAGTGAATGTGACGTGGCATTCAGCCAAGTATGGTGACCCATACTCAGAATTTGTGTACCCATCCAAAGTACACACACACAGAGCAGTGAACACACACACAGTGAACACACACCCGGAGCAGTGGGCAGCCATTTATGCTGCGGTGCCCGGGGAGCAGTTAGGGTTCAGTGCCTTGCTCAAGGGCACCTTGTCATGTTATTGCCGGCCCGGGATTCGAACCCACAACCCTAGGGTTAGGAGTCAAACTCTCTAACCACTAGGCCACGACTTTGTGAAAGTCCTTTCACTGAAGTCTTTAGCACAAGTGAGTCAAGATCAATAATTTCAGCCTCATACCTGACAAGTAAATTTAGGAGGGTACAGTATGTCACAAATGGGGGGAGGGTTATTGCTCTGCACACAAACAAGGTGACTGAAATTTGGTCTTTTAGTTCCACAAATTTGACACTTTGATAACCGCATTAATGCACCTGCAATGACATTACTTTAAAAAAGCACGAGAACAGGGCAGAATGAAAATGGGATGCAATTACAGCTCATAACCAGGGAGTCATTGTTGAGCGTTTCTGCGTTATTCAATGCCAAACGAAGATCTACCACATATTTCCCTATAGGTTGGGAACATTAAAGCTCGATTATTTGAGAACACCTTGTTAGAAAAACCCCATGGCTGCTCATTGAAATGCACATTTCATAAATTTCTTACACTCTACAGGTGATTGACTGATTTGGTTATGACACAGCATGTGCTCCGTCGTGAGATTTGTTTGGAGACAAAAATGGGGAAGCATTTAGTTTTGTCCCTGTCGGCTTGTGCCCCCCACCTGCAACAAGATAGAGGCCAGTGAGAAAGAAACTGTTTTGTACCAAGCTGTGATTCTCAATGAGGTTATTCTCTCTGCTTCAAACCAAGACTGCTCAGCATGGAGTTGTTTTCCTTGTCCCACAACCAAGATCAGTCGGCTTAAATCCATGTTCGGACGGTATTCGTCTCAAAGATACAATTTCAGCATTGCCACAACACTGACCATTTGTCCTCACACAAACCCACCTTTAGATTTTGTTACAAAATGTTGATTTACCTGTGATTTGCCAGAGAAAGTAAAAGAGTGGAAGTAAAAGAGAGAGTGAGTTAGTTTAAAGGTGCCTGCTGACACTTGTACAGTCTAAAAAAGCAGATCCACTCAATTCTCACACAATAGCGCAGATAATATGGAATATATGGATTTTTATATGGTACAAAGATATGATTAACAAAAAAGCTGTTATTTTAACATTTAATACATAAAAAAAAATGTGAAAAATATATCAGAAGTAAAAAAAAATGTTGCAGCATAACTCAGTTTCCAACATTGATAATAAATTGGCATATCAGAATGATTTCTGAAGGATCATTTGACACTTATGACAAATATTACTAAATGATATTTTGAAATAAATCATAATATAATTTTTTTTTTTAATCTTAAATTGTATAATATTTCGCAGTATTAAGGTGTGTGTGTTTTTTTAATCAAATAAATAAAGTCTAGATGAACATAAGAAACGTCTTTTAAAACAAAGAAAATGTTACTGATCCCAAACCTTTGAACAACACTGTATGTATATAACTCTTTGTATGTATAAAATTGTAATGCACATGAACCTTTGGAGTTCTTAATGCATATATAAAAATATAAGTTTATAGACAGTACAAAATTAATGTCACAGTTCCAATAACTTATGACAAAAAAAAGACAGTTGTTCATGGTTCATAATCACTTGCATGAACATGCTGCAGAGAGCGATGAGGACTGCAGATGTGACCAGAGCAATAAACTGCGATGTCTGTAACTTAAGACAATGCTACAGAGAGACAGGAAGTACAGCAGATTGTCTTCGTAATACCAGACCACATGCGACCATATGAACCCCAAGATGTTTTGTAAAAAGCGCTATACAAATAAACTTGAATTGAATTGAATTGAATGTGTTCAAGAACTTGCAGTATATCTATTTACACATACAACTATTCAAAAGTTTGGGGTCAGTAATATTGTTTTAATCTTATTTTTACTACGGCTGCATTTATTTAATAATAAACTGTGATATTGTAAATATGTGTTTTTATAATATAAATATAAATTGTAATCTATTCCTGTGATGCAAAGCTGAATTTTCAGCATTCATTACTCTGATATTAAGTGTCACTTACTCACGTACTTCAGTTTTTTGTGATTATTATGCATCAGACCTTCATTAAACGGATGGTGGTTGATCTACTGGCATACTGTTTGAGACTGGGACTAGGCTACTAGGTATATGAGAAAATCTTTCCATAGGAGACCAGAATTGACATGCAAACAGCACGCCAAAGTCACCTCATGTCAGAGAGCAGTCTATCAGTCTCTTTCCTGCAGATACCACACCACATCACGCCTGCGGAGCCAAATAATGTCTATTTTTGCATGTAAACACATGGTTTTGGAAGCCAAAGATGGAAAACATGATAGTCATGCTGCGCTTGTGTAAGTCTGCATGCAAAATAATATGTATGTGTTTGTTGGAAAGCCAGAAAAAGAGAGAAAAATCCAGGACAGGCCAGCAGTCAAAGCTCAACAAAGATATAAACTTGTAATTTCCAAAAGACAACAAAGGCAATGCCAGCGCCATGCTAAAATGATATGGAAGCATGAAATATTGCACACTGTATGGATGCACATGGATGTTCAATATTTCACCCCTGGGCTGCATTCCAATTCCACCAACGCTGTATATTTATGAGCCAGAGCTTCTCTTCTGACTCCAAATGAGAAGGGCAATGCAATCCTCTCCCTCAATCCACACCTGCTGCTATTAGATTTCCACCAAAGGCTTAGAGAGCCACAGAGAGCAAAGGTGTGCTTGTAAGCAGATGAGACTGTTAGAATCAGCATGAGGCCAAGCATAGGGGAGGACACAAAGCCCCTTCCTTTAGAAGCTTTTTCTCAGGGTTTGTGGGAGAGCCAAATATGCTCACGTTTGGACGGGACTGATGCAGGAGTTAATTTACTTCCACCAACTGTTCTGAGTGAAGAACTCCGATGTCAGCAGTGTTGAAGCTGCTTTCTTGAACCCTCATCTCTGAGGTAGCCTGGCAGAGGGTATTTTCAGAAGATTAACCGAAGTCCTAATTCTCCTTAGCTCCTAAATCTTACAGACCTGCTATTTTCCACCAGGAATGAGGTACATGTGGGAACAACATTGGTTTATAATCTAATCTGACTCCTTTAGAAGCATCGCTTTGGTAAAGGGCAAATTGCTTTGGTAAACTGCACTGCTACATGCTGGAATTAGTGTGGAGGAGGCATTTCGCCTCACAAACCACAATGTAGGCGACACATTCTTTCTCTCCTAATTGCTGCATGGCAACGTACATTCTTGAACATGTAACAGGCCATTACTTACGATGGCAGAAGATGATGGGAGGTTTATCGATGGCTTTGATGTGCAATGAGCATTTCCTGATTGCTTTGCTTGCATCATCATTCATAACAGTGGCAAGTTCCAGGGTTAATGATGTCTCTGTAACTGCAAGCATGGCTTTGTGTGCATGTTCCTAAACTGCATTTGTTACATTTTGAGTAAGATGTATTGCACCGTTAATTATTTAATCAATTTTGATTAATTCCTTAAAATGCAAATTAGCTCATTAAAAACCTGAATTTATAGAGTTACAAGTGATTAGCTTACAAAGCAGTACTGTGGCCTTGTGGTTAAGAGTGGATGGATATTTGATTGGAGTTAAATGGATATAATTAGACTGGCATAAAGAAAATGACAAGGGCTAAAATTCTGTATTAATAATAATAACAATTATGAATATTATTATTATTATAGGCAATAATTTAATTAATCATAACAATAAAAAAACGAATTATCACCATCATGTTCCCATTAAAAACCACAGTTTAGAAGATGCTATTTTCTTCATAATAATAATAATAATAATAATAATAATAATAATAATAATAATAATAATAATAGCACCAGTATTATTATTATTATTATTATTATTATTAATAATAATAATAATAATAACGAAAACAAATTATTATTATTATTATTATTATTAATATTATGAAGAAGAATAAGAAGAAGGGCGAGTTCAACAAAAGATAAAAAGTAAAAAAATAAATAATAATAATGATAAAGTTTGAGATTAATTATATTAATATTAACAAGAAAAAAATATTGAAATCTAAAAATTATCTCCAAGTGAAGTAAATTTACTTAGTTTACTCTCACAACTATATCCGTGCGAGCTTGCAGCCATGTACAAAAATTAGAGGCTGCTGCAGGGGGTAAGTGGGCATTTATTTGAAGGGGGTTGCTTTGTGGTTGGGGGGCTGTCTCCCTCAGTAGGGGGTGGTGCTGGAGCACAGGCAGGTTGCCAGAAGGATGTTCCAGAAGAGAAAAAGAAAAAGGGGGGAGATAGGAGCCTGGGAGAGAAGGATCTGGCTGAAGGGAGACGTGAGGCACAGCACAGCTGGCTCTTAATTGAATTTTTTACTCAGCACTTTCACAGCTGTTTTGCTGAGATGAATGAAGAGCTTATATCTGGCACACATCCCCTTAGACACACACACACACACACACACACACACACATATAGTCTGCCTACCCAGGTCACATGACTGGATGCATCCCAAGCCTTTCTCTGAGAACAAAGTCTCACCCTACATGTCCAATGGTGTGGAGTGAGCAGCTATCTCCATTTCATTCTCTATGGGAGCCGAGTGGCAGGCTTGAGCAGGGAATTGTGGGATTGACAGAGGAGCAAGCAGTGAGACCATCGAAAAGTTGGAAAATGTGGAACCTGAATACAAATTAAGGACAACAATGCTAAGCAGGAGTCCATCACTGCGAGGTAAAGCCAAGTCAAGGTCGTGATATCTCTTGTAAATTACCAGTTCAATCATGCATACACAGGAATTCAAACTAATTAAAACCTGGAATTAAAAATAGTGGGAAATAAATAAATAAATGCCATTATTTGTATTAAAATAATGTATATTAGCGACTAAATGCTTTCTAAATAAATATTAGTAGTAGTAGTAGTAGTATAAAAATATGTACATGCGCCAAACAGAATTATAAACTAATTTTTATTTGTACAAAATATATGTATATTTGTAACAAACCTTTTAAACAAACAAATAAATAAAACATCTAAAAGAAGACATTTGAGATGCTGCTTTATTACTAGGTCAACAATCAAATATTAGCGAATTTGAAACCAAGGTCAAGGTTTTTTTTTTTTTTTACAGATATTTCCCTCAAGCAGCAGACTGTGCCAGTGAAAGCATATGGTCAGTCCAGTACAATTAACACTCTTATATCATTGTAGTGTACAGTTCACTTTCAAATACTTACACTCTTGAAAATAAAAATGCTTCACGATGCCAAAGAAGAACCTTTTTGTCTAAATGGTTCCATAAAGAACCTTTAACATCTGAAGAACCTTTCAGTTACAAAAAAGTGCTTTGTGGAGAAAGATGGTTCTTCAGATTATAAAAAGGTAAGAAAGAGACGGTTGACTGAATGGTTCTTTGCAGAACAAAAAATGGTTCTTCAGAGGCATTACAGCCTTTATATTTAAGACTGTACAGCACTGTGTCAAGAAACTCCTAAAGCTGCAGGTACAGTAAGAGTTACCCTTTTTCCTCAAAGAGATCCACTTATATGTCTTTACATGTGAGCTTTCAGAAGACTGAAAAGAATAGGATAAAATAGTTTCCTGTACAGTAAAACCAATTCAGTAAGAGGCAAATCTTTCCACAGACAGGAACGGAGGTATAGCCACGGGTACAGCAATAGATAAATGGAGCTCCCTCCTGCATTACAGTTGCTCAGCCGTGCCGTTTAGTGCTGTATTAGTGCGATCCGGCCTGCCTCACTTGCCGATTCTTGACCACATCTGAGCCCCGTCAGCCTCTCCTCAGGACATCCCAAATGACAGTGTCTTCCGCTTCATTTGAGTGATTCCTTCACAGTACAGTTGACAACAAATGAAAGCCACCTCATTAGATCCCTAAGCCCTGAAGCTAATGGGCCACAGAGAAAACAGGACTCGGCTCCATCCATTAATTATAATAATAACAATACCCAAGCTCCTTGGGCAGCTATTTGCTTTTCTTTTCAATTAATTTCATCACACACACTTGAGGGAGAAGACACAGAAAGCGAGACACATAATTGCAGACACCGAGGTCTGCAATTATAGTGGCCGTAGTAGTTGAGCCGATCTTTGGGATCCACAGGAACAAACACTGGAGGTTAAAAGCGTCCCAGTGTGCTGCCCAAACAGCACTGCAGAACGAGGGAGCTATTCAGCGTATTCATGCCGGGGCCCACGAGAGGGATGATGGAAGGATAGCAGAGCCGTGCCAGGGAGACGGGAGAAGAGATAGACAGATACACAACGCAGATAGAAATTTCTCCCAGAAGAGGTGAGGCACAGAGGGGAGGAGCTTTGACATTCCTCTCACCTCTTATCTTCCCTCTCTCCTCCTCTCACCCTCGGGGCTCACGCTAGGTGTTTAAACACTCCGGCGAGTGCAATAGGACATCGCTGGATAAGACGGAGAAATCTGCAGACTGGAAAATGTGTTTATGTCTGTATGTCATCCATGCATAATGCAGGGTTAGAGCTCAGCGTTTCCCAGCTCACTCCTCTCACCTGCCCAGTTTATTCTCTCACCAACTGCAGGTTTCAACTATGAGAACAAAGAATGCTGGATATATGATTATTTCAGTAAACATATCTAATGTTAAAAACAATTTAAAAATCAAATGAGTTTTTTCTTTTCTTTTTTCTTTTAGTTTTTCTTTTGTTTACAGAATATAGAACTGTTCAAAAGTTTGATGTTTGTTTTTGTTTTTGTTTTTGTTTTTACGTTACATAGCCTAGATCAAAAGTGTCCGTAAAGACTTTTACATGGTTACTAAATTAATAAATTATTTAATGTTTTCAGCTTTCTAGTGATCGAAAAATCTTGGAAAACTAATTTTATCATGGTTTATACAAAAATATTAAGTACTAAAAATATTAAATACTAAATATTTAAAATATTTGTCAACATTGATAATAATAGGAAATAGTGATTTCTGAAAGATCGTGTCACACTGAAAATTCAGCTTTATATTAAAATCACATTTAAAAAATATATTAAAATAGATGTTATTTTAAAGTTATTTTAAATTGCAAATAACATTTCACAATTTAATATTTTATAAATTAAATGAATGCAGAATTGGTGAGTATAAAAGACTTCTTTCAAAAAATCTGAAAAATCATACTGAAGCCAAACTTTCAAATGGTGGTGTATATTTAAGTTTGTTTATTTATTAAATTGTTCTTATTACATTAAAATGTTTTTGCTGTTGTTCAAAATAAACCTCACACAATTCTGTTTAATATTCAAAACAAGAACCTAATTTTGTTACATTTATATTCTAAAAACTTAATTCAATCTTGAATTTATAAACGTTATTCAAGATACACTATCTGAAAATAGGCTTTTACCTTAAACCAGATTTGCTTCTCAAGATAATTTATCTTGTTTTAAAAAACCGAAAGGGACAAGTTTCAGACTGTTCGCCTGCCAGGAGGAGTTGGGCATTGGGGAAAATGGGTGACATGCTGCTGCCAGAATGAAATACAGAGACCTCCCAGATTGGATTCTCTTAATGAATTCAGAGATGCTATGAAATCATCTGAAAACTGTCATTTATTTTGTCACTGGTGCCAGATTTATACACAAACAAATCAGAGAGAGAGATGACATTTTCACTCCCGCGATGTGTTGTCATGAAGCAAAACCAACAAGTCTGACAACATACGCTTCCTGCGTACTGCTTGATAATGGAGCACACGGATTACACATCGACACATGACGGACGGTGATGTCAAACAACCAGGAACATAACTTGGATCAAAAGCGAGATGAGGGTGTTTAAACACTCTTACGGATCATCTTTAGATGAAAATAAATGCATCAACAAAGTGTGATATATCTTTATGCCACCAGCTGATTCTGGTTGAATGATGTAAAGATGTAAGTCCTGAAACTGAAAATGCTGTTCTAATAATGGCTAAAAAAGATGCATCACTTAGCCTACATTTTCTGGCATATTTTGGCACTATTATCAATCTCACGCCGGAGTTCTGAAAACACATTATCTCACATTTATTGTTGCAGTCCATCTGGCTGCCCAAGTTCAAACTCCATGATGAAAAACTCATGAAATGACAGATGACTCATGAAATGAAATTGAGGTAATAGGCAATTACCGTCCAATCAGTGTATATCTGTCCTTCCAGAACAGACGATTAAGAGGATTTTATTATTTGAAAATACATATATTTATATATCCTGCAGCTTGATATTTTTGTATAATTCTGCTCTCAAAGTGGTACCAGCAGGAGTTCAACTGATTTTCAAGGGGACAAAATGCTTGAGGACAACAGATCTTTTGAAATGGATGCAATGTAAGCTGGAATAACACTCGCTCATTCTCTATCAGCGATTTTGGGCACTAGACTTGTGCTCTTCTCAGCAGAATTATTTGTTCAACCTAATAAAAGTTGTTATTGATGAAAACTTGTGAAATGGCTGCAGCTGAGTGTGAATAATGTACTTTCTGAGAACTAACACACACACACATTCACACCGAAAGATAGATTTGAAACTCTGCCATCACTCAAAACCCTATGACTTTCTTTCTTGTGTGTAGAAAAGATATTTAGCAGAATGTCCAAGCTGCTTTTTGTTATACAATTAAAGGAGATTGGGACTAGGAACTTCACTCTGATAGATGACTATTCCATTAGTGACAATCTGAAGAAACTGTACATGGTTAAACAGTTTAATTCGGTTTAGCTTTGTATGTCTCTTGAGATCCTAAAACCATTTTAGGATGATTGGGAGAAAATATGTGTTTCTGCAAGCACTTAGTCCAAGGATGTAGTCCCATGGAAATGGCTCCAATTTTCTACCTGAAATCATGTCCATGACTGCTGTCTGAAACAAGATGAAGTTTTGGCTAGGCAATGAAATGAAGCTTGTCCTTGCCCATCAATCAGACAGTGTGCAGACAGACAGCTGTTTAATATACAACCACCATTAGAAACCTCTCTCTCTTTCTCTCATGTCTTTCCCTTGCCCCTTTCTATCTTTCCATCTCTCTTGCTCTCTTTCTGCTCCCCGGAGACAGAGCTCAGGTAAAGTGCTATCTATCCACCAACAGATCTCATCATAACACCACCTCCTGTCTCGTCTTACACCCTATCTTTCAAACACATATGTCTCTTCTGAACACTTATCAAAACTTTTAAATTGCTTCCAGAATGGAAAATAGAAAATTTACTTTGCATTATGTGTATTAATAGTGAAAAATAGCATTAATTCATTCATTCAATCAATCAATCAATCAATCAATCAATATTGCCTGACTGACTAATATTCAACCGATCTCATCAAAGTACCTATCAATAGCACAAGTTTATGTTTCGATTTGGCATACTGTTTATATGCAATATAGATGCGTATCATATGTACACGATAACTGCATATCATATTCACGCAAACAAATTTCTTATCACAAAAAAAAAAAAAACTGTGTAGTATATGCACGTCAAACAAGTGTGTATCACATGCACGGCAAAGTCAATTTTTTGCATATCAATACCACGATTTTAGTTCATAAATATTCTTTCAAGAACAAAATTTTAAACAATGAAAACATGAATGAATGAATGAATATTTCACATAGGCCTACGCACTGTCACATGTTCTGTCCTGAAAAAAATATAAAAAAAATGTTTTACTACTATTTATCAATTAAATTGCTATTTTATAAATCAATTTATAATTAATTAATTTTACACAGAGATAAAGGAAAAGTTATTTATGACAGATGTTTCTTTAGCGTCTTGATTTGAATCTCATGTCAGAAAATATTTTTGAGTTTAATTTATACATGTATTATGTTTAGTTCTTTATGAAGTTACTGGCCACGGTTCATTTGCTTGCCAATTTTTTTTAACAGCCAACTTTTGCATTTGGTGAATTCTGGACCTTGGGCATTCAGTAAACTGTCTCCCGATCCTTTCTTCAACATGTTGAGTCGCCTGCAATGTTACACCCACTGCCGGGTGATTTATTTTATATCTTCATGCCGGGCTGTAATTTGTTGTTTAACTGTCATGGTTTTGTTGATGAAATAATCCACTATCATTCTCTCATGTTTCTTTTTCTCTTTATTCTTCTTTTTCACCCTGATAAGAAAAAAACTGCAATTTAATTTGATTCATACAAAGAGTTCAGTCTGTGTGAAGACACAATGCACGCTCACACAATCAATATTTCCTCCGGCTCTCACTCCCATCCTCCTAATATATTGAAAATGAAGTTAGAAAGATTGATTCTGTATGCGGTGCAACGGGCCAGTAGAAAATTAAATGAAAATGTAAATGAACGCTGTTTTGTTTCTCCAAAGTTGCACAGCGAGGTTTTTGCTGTCCTCAATTTGTATAATTTGGTATTTGTAGCCATTCACAGATACAGCGTGACTCTGCGAGCTAGTTTTGATTATTTATGACCCTCGCTAATTCACAAAGTGTCAGGACAATGTGATGACAGGAGGTGGGGTGGCTGAATACATTGACTTTTTTTTTTTAATACATTGAATTATTCCCCCTTCTTATCTGTTCTAGTGTTTTGCATTCAGTACAGACACGTTCCTCATTCAGGTGAGATTTATGAAACTATTCATCCTTTAGTGATTCAGAATACCTGATCATTAAACATGTAGCTATACACATGTGAATGAAAAAAAAATATATATATATATATCCGAGCGTCTTCATCCACCAACGAAAAAAATAGAGGTGTAGGCCAGCGAGTTAACAGACCTCCACGGCTATAGGAAAATACAATCTTTTGTTCCACAGACATCTTAAGCTATATCTGCTCAGACGGTACTGTACATCACCATACTGTAATGGCTCTCATTGTTGTAGGGGATCTGAGAGGTGCTATTGTAGTCAGACTGAGTCTAAATGGCAGTGTGGGGGGACGTTTCTGTACTAAACTGCCTTTCTGATGACTGCTCACACTTTATCCTGAACACCTGCTTCCTGACATGCTCTCCCAATCTCCCAGACTCCCCATTAAGCAGAACATTGAGGGCAGAAGAAAATCTGACATAAATCCTCAAAAGAAAGGGATATTCCTGCAGATTAAAACACTCTCCAGGAAATGCAGAGACAAGTCTGCCATTAAAGCCCATTTAATCCTCTCTGGAACATGACGGGATTGTTACAGTACAGCGGAGATTGCCAGAGGAGATAGACGCAGTGCTCAGGCATCTCTATTTCCCCGTCCACTGGCGCGGATTCCTACGCTCTATTTGTAAAGTCATCAAAAGATGGAAATTGAAAAGAAAGGAGAATGTCTGAAATGTGTTTTTGAATGATGCGAGGCAAAATCTCATGCTTGTCTCTCATCTAGTCTACTTCCAGACTCGGGGAATAATGGTTTACTTATAACAATCAGGACAAAAAGGTAGGTGTATTCAGTTACAGTTCCGTTTGTTTAAAAATAGAGAAAGCAAGCAGAATTTGTGTTTTAATGAATAACTGAAGAGATATAGCAAGATAGGATGGTGTGGTGGATGCTGGCATTGGCAACATCATGCTGGCATCATGCAACACAAGCAGTGGAAGTTCCTGTTTACCTCTTCAGTTTGACAAGAGTACGCTTCTCTGATTGAACAAGAAGTGTGACTTAGCGGGTAACTTTCAGAGTAGCTTTCCAAGGCTTCTGAGAATGTCTGATCTCACCTCTAACTCTCACATGCGCAAATGACACTGCGCTCATAACTCAGCTCAGAGTCAAACACTGACACACATCACAAACCAACTTCAGAAACTTCCACCTTAAAAATGCCATTTTACTAACTTTTTTTCTGTAACAAAGACAAAAATTTTAAGTAATCTAGCATCTACCTGTCACGGTTGTGTCAAGTAATGCACACGAGAGCAACAATAGAATAAGTACTTTAATAACATCTAGGAAGAAGATAATCCACAAAGATAAGCGGTAGACACACACCAATACAAACGTAATACCAGACACAGACTAGAAAAAAGGAGTGAGTTTGACAGCTAATGACAAACAGGTGATGGGAATTAACTAATGAGCTCTAATGAATCAATGAACTAAACTAGGACAGGAACAGAACCATATAAGGGCACAGAATGACTAAACAGACCAGATGACTAAACAAAGTGAAGAAAACAATTCATAACTGTTACACTACCACTTTAATTAGCATGTGAGGAAATATAAAAGTGTATAAAACTATAAAATATAAAATATAAAAGTAATCAATACTTAAAAGGAATGTTTAAAAGATTGAAGTGATACATTTTTTTCATTTATTCATTCATGCATGCAATGATGTACAAATGACAGTAAAGACATTTACAATTGTACAAAGGATTTCTATTTCAAATAACTGACGTTCAATATTTATTTCTATTCATCAATAATCCCAAAAAACACAATCAATCACGGTTTTCACAAAAAATATTAAGTATTAAAAATATTTCATATATTAAATATTCAAATATTAGATTTCCCCCCAAAATTTCAACACTGATAAGAAAAGTTTATTGAGCAGCAAATCAGTATTTTAGAATGATTTCCGAAGGATCATGTGACACTGAAGACTGGAGCAATGATGCTGTAAATTCAGCTTAGCATCACAGGAATAAATTATATTTCAAAATATATTAAGATTGAAAACATTCTTTGTGAAATGGAATAATATTTCACAGTATCAGTGTTTTACTGTATTTTTGTACTGTATTATACTTATTTCAAAAACTTAAAAAATCCTACCTAACCAAAATGGTAGTGTACATTTTTCATTATTTTATGTGACACAAAAAATAATAAAAAGACAGATAAAAGCTTGTATAATGCATAGAATCTGCTCTTCACTGCACTAAAAAGCTTCCTTTGTTCGCCAGGAAGTAAAAAACCGAGAAATATGAAACTTTCCATCCAGCCACCAAGAAAACACTGAGGATTTAACTTTCCCAGTCCCAGACGGTCCATCTGACAAACAGTGTTCATGAGCAGACCTGTAAAAACACTATGAATATCAATTAACAACACGGCCCATACTTACGAAGCAGCATTCACGGACCTCAAGAACAATGCCTATGAGGCCTGGCAGTCACATGAAGTCTAACCAGACACGGAAATTTCTTTAAACAGGATTTATCCTGCTCTTCTGACTCTCAGACAGCTTTAACAATCAATCTAATGCCTCTTCCCTCAAGGTTTGCATAAGCCAGTGGCTGAGGAGTAACACAAGTGCCTTCACTGCTTCTGATTTATTTCTTTCTGCATGAAGATGAGACGCTAACAACCTCCCCTCGGACTAGGAAGCACTGATAATACACTCTTGTCTGGAAACATTTGAGCGCTGTGACTCGTCCCATTCAGTCTCTGATGTGAACAGAGGGAACACGGCCACAGCACTAAAGAGGAGGTTTCTAAAAATGTTAAATCCCTTCCTTGAATTACAATAGACAAATATAAAACCACAATGAAAAAAATCTAATGCTCAAAGTCACCAGATAGAAGAGGTCAGTCTTATTAAACAGCTGAAGTCAAACATGTAGACAGAGTGGAGCGGATTAATGCCTCAGAAAATTAAATCAAGGTCAGTACACATGACCTGTACGTCCATTTCAGTCTTGACTATCAATCTATTGTGCATCCAAAGAAAAATCTGCCTTAATAAGCAAAAATGAGCTTAATACTTTGTTATTAAATATTTTAGAACTAAATGTAGAACATAGAAATTCCTATGACTATTTAAGATTTTATTAATTTCCTTGACTTTTTCATACCTGGAAATCATGCAATGTCAATTTGTGGGGAAAAGTCATGGCTTATTAGAAAACTTAAGGTTTGCATCAGGTTTGTAATACTACTACTACCACCAGTGCTACATTAGTCATATTTATTTACAATTATTTAAAATATGTATTCATATTTAGAATAGTTCATATTTTAAAGTTTTTATAAATGTCTTATATGCTTTTGATTATTTCTATACAATTCTATATGGCTTTTAATCAATTTTATTTCAGTTTCAGTTCTTATTTGTAATTTTTGTTTACATTTTTAAGTTGTTTTCCATGTAATATGTTTTTTTTTTTTCAGCACATTTTAATTTCAGAATTTTTTTTTAAAGTTAATGATATCAATTACAAACAAACAAACTTATTCCCAGTCCTCTTTTCCCCTCAGTAGAAGTAAAAGTGTGTTGTGAATACTGTCAAATATCAATTTACAGGGTAAACAGGGTCACACTAAGCATTTTCCAACAGCACTTCTGAGGAAGACTTCTTAGTGAGTCTGGAATGGTTGAAATATTAGTGTGGTTCATAGCCAAGTTGTGTGGGTCAGACGTGCATGAGCGTCATTGCCATGTGTGTCATCGCTCTGAATCTGCTATGGGTGCTACCACAACTTGGCTGTGTCTGAAGTTCTGGTGCAGAGGAGGGCAGAATCCTCCAGACACTGAATAATCTCAAACCTGAGAAGATGCAAATTATCATCCTGCATGGAGATACATGCCTGATGCTATGATTTGAGGCCTTTCTTACAGATGGTGTAAAGAATAGTATGGTTTACTCAAATGCAGCACATAAGTGTCAATACATTTCCTTACTTAACAATTAGCAGCGAAAGATCAGCTTACAAGCAAAGTCATATAAACAATTTGATGTTTTAACATAGCCTTACCCTCTATAAACTCAAACGATTGTCACACAAACAAAACCACAAAGTGCTCATCTAAAAGGAAAAAGTTTCTGTCTGTTGAAAGAAAACATAACTAATAGAGAAAATAGTGTACCATCACACCTCTTTAAATAAGTGCAATCCTCATGCTCCGAAGAAAATTAAAAAAAATTACACATGACTGTGTAATACTACACTGTCTTCTGTGAATGAATGACTATTTCCCTAAAAAACCAACTGTGTATGAGAAATAATAAAGTACATTTGTAAAGTTGACAGATTAGAGACAGCTCCAGAAGAAAAGATTTTAAATAAGCCAAAGTAGGGGGAAAGGAAAGGAAAGGAAAGGAAAGGAAAGGAAAGGAAAGGAAAGGAAAGGAAAGGAAAGGAAAGGAAAGGAAAGGAAAGGAAAGGCAGATGCCAGAGTGAATATACACAATATATGCCTACCGGATGAACTGAAGTGACGCAAAGAGCGTCTGACCTATTTATGAAACTGGCAAGAGAGCAGCAAAGAAACATCAAAATACTTCAAAGGCTTCTTTTTAATGCCTCGTTGTGACTAAGTTTGGAAATGTCTACATATACACATACACTCTCTCTAATTTTCATAAACAGTCTGCATTTCAAAGACATCTTGCCAATATTTTGTGAAATAAGATGAAAGGTGTTGGGTTGAGTGACAGAGGGACATGAAAGATGGACAGAGTAGTAGATGTCAAAGTTCTGATGATGCAATTCAGAATACAAGCATCATGAATAGGCATAGTGAATTACTTTGGTGTTTTGGACGCATTCATACATAAGTTTATTTATTATTTATTTTTAACAGTTATTTCCTGTAAAACAAAGTTGTCAAGAGTTTTCAAATTGCACATTCAATCAGTATCAGGTGGACTGATTAATACAAAGAATCCGACAATTAGACAGGAGGGGGCGTCTGATCATAAAACAAGCCACCATTTGTTAAGCTGAAATCAATAACAGCACAATAATGAAGCAGAATGCAGAAAAGTGGTCAGAAAAGTGGCATTTATAGCAGCAAGAACTGAAAATGTTTTGTTATGAATTTGACAAATAACTCTTTCAACAAACTATAACAGTGTTATTTTGAATATGGTGCACTTTCTTATAAAGCATAGTATGTGTCATGACAGCTGATTTCTTTAGAGATGGAAACCAAATTTTGTTAAGAGAAAATATTAATAATAATAAAAAGTGAAAAAGCGAAGTGAAAGTGACATGTGGCCAAGTATGGTGACCTATACTTAGGATTTGTGCTCTGCATTTAACCCATACAAGTGCACACTCATAGTAGTGAACACACACACACACACTGTGAACACATTGCCGCGAAGCCCAGGGAGAAGTGAATAATAAAGCACAATTAAGAAAGAAAGAAAGAAAGAATGAATTTTAAATAGCAATATCTGCCAGAGAAGCAGTACCTTGGACAGCTCCTATGACAATGTGGATGGTGTGATTCAGCACCTTGGACAGCAACACCAGCCTGAAAAGCTCCATGTGTGTCCGAGTTTCAGTCTTCTGGGGGTGACTGCTAGAAGGCCAAGTTTAGTCAAGATATATATTGCAATAACCTCTTTAGCTTTAAAAGCCTCACCAAATGAGGACAGAGCGGGACACATTAGTCAGCTGAACTGGCCCACAAAAGAAGAGGTCTGGAGACATGCTTTCTTCTGTTTGGGTCATGACGCTTTATGTGCTTACACAATTCTGTTTTGTTGTGGTAGCAACTGGAGCAAGTTAAATGTGTCTATTAGCCACAAGTGAATGATTAAAAAGAAGAAGAAAAAAATTAGAGTTTGTTTGAAAACATAACATGGTTGTGTGTCTGTGTTTATAGTAAAGCCTAAATAACAGATGCTCTTAACTACTAAAACACCATGTATCTGTCTCAGTACCAACTCATCTCACATTTCAACTTGCTGTGGGATCTCTCTGGTGGGTGCTTGCTTTATTTACACAGAGATAGAGTTGTTTCACTGCTCATTGGCACACAGAGCAACAGAACAGACGTTAGGCAGCTCATTACTCCTGAATCACACTGATTTGGAAATCAAGAGTAACTTTCCAAACACAGAGACACTTGATGACTAAAACGTATTGCAAGAAGGGGTTCCATCTAAAAGCATGCTTCATCTTTGCCAATTGCATTTTAAAACTCCCGGTTATTCTGTTACCTGCGGGAATGATGAAGCATTTCTGACACTATGAGTGTGTTCTGG
The DNA here is from genome assembly GCF_003368295.1 of Carassius auratus. Lineage (NCBI taxonomy): Eukaryota > Metazoa > Chordata > Actinopteri > Cypriniformes > Cyprinidae > Carassius > Carassius auratus. The sequence goes on along the minus strand of NC_039256.1, from coordinate 27,305,628 downwards.
AGTGTGAGATCACAGGAGGAGCTGATGAATGCTGATGATCATTATTCTAAATGTATAAATCTGACCACTTACATTAAATTAGGGCTTAAAATAAATGCATTAAGATGCCAGCTTCCTTCTCCTAATGGCTTCCATGAATACATAATTAGGCACAATATTTCTGGCAAAAGACGAAATATAAGAAGCAAATTCCAATGCAATTAGAAAGCTTACGTGTGAATCTGAACTCGAATGTGCAGGCGGGTAAAATATCCCCGAGATATGAAAATGTGGGCATGCTTTTGCCGGGGTTTGTGAGTCTTGGCAAGAATAGAAAATGGGTGAACCTGTTTCATGCCTCGCTAATTCCTTTCATCTTTACAGACACTACATCAGAGATAAAAAAAAATGAAGGATGATGAGTGCCGGCAATAAAGGAGTCACATTTCACAGGCCTGAGACTGCGTCACATAACTATGACTTCAAAACCGAAAAGCATCAAATGAAAACTAGCTACTCACTTAAATGAGACACTCTTGGTGATTTCTAATGCCTGAGACGAATGAGAAACAAACAGATTTTACTCTGTCTGCATGAGATAAAAACATGGGACTTTTAAAGAGAATTTTCATCAAAGAGAAAATCACCTAGATAAATTGGCTTTAGTTTCTGTGTGCAAAATCACTCTGTGAACTGATTTTAAGCTTACAGGGGGATTTACTTTTGCAGACTAAAGTGAGAAGCAATATGTGCTTGACATTTATTCTTAGCAAGTTCCCCCTTAGTGTTATTTGCTATATTGCGGCATCGTTGTTGGGCAGAGCACTTCTTGCCCACTCAATAAAGATCTATGGGCTCCCCTGACAACTTAAAATGTTGAATGCTCAAAGCAGCCTTTTGCTTTTTCAAAGCATGAACGAACATCCATAAAGGCACACAGTGGAGTGAAGTTTTTCGAATCCATGGGAATCTGCACTCAACTCACTCTCGGAAAAGTGTTCAGGGAACACAGGCGCTGGTGGAAAGAAAAACAAACATTAGTTTTAAAGCTGAAGCCCAGCCTCATGACGTTGCCAGCCACAGTCAATCCACTGCCATGCACTTATAAAAATAGAGATGCGATCTGTGGCTTAGCTGGATTGTGGGCTGTCTAAGTGTTTTGTGTGCGTCCAACCTCCCTACTGCTGGAGGAATGATGGGACATGTGTGGACAAAGGTAGGCCATTTTGAGATCCTGCTCTCGCTTGCTTCAGGCTACAGTGAGTGTGGTCAAAGTCCTTTCAGGCAAGTCGTGCCACTCGGCCGCCATCTTGGCAACGCCTCCGGGCAGCTATTTCAGAATAACAAGACCAGCTCCTATCTAAATGAACTGGCAGAGGGTCAGAACTGCACTTTCACTGGTCACCGGGACATAAAAACAACATGCATAGAAACAGCAGTGAAATATGAAAAAAATCGCTGAAAGTTTTTGATGACTTTGCCCCAAAATAAGGTTTAAAATGCCTTTTTTCCCACAGGTTATACCTTGACTACGCATGCGCAAGGGCTCCTCAACTGTGTGCATACGTCAGTGGAAGCAGACGATAGGCTTAAATGTTTCCCGGCTTGACTATTAAAAGCAGATGATTGGCTTTCCAGTGGGAGGGGCGGGACATGTGCACACAACCGCTATCTTTGCCGTTACGGGTTTTCCTTATATAGTTGTATTGAGGATTGAGGAAGTGACATGTCTCTTATAAACTTTCTCTGGTGTGGTGCAGTCTTTTGCTATATACAAAAATCAAAACCTGGCACATAAACGTGAACATGTTGAAGAAACACCCAACTAATGTTGCTATTGAATTTTCAAAAAATTCCAGCATAGCAGAGGTCACCGTGACCAAGCATTAATGACAAGATCACTGCTGATTTGAATTGTTCTTGAAATGTCATTCCTCAAGCCTACATTGCGGAGAGATGTGAAGACTGTATTTATCCATATGCCAAAAGCACTCCTCACGTCAGGTGATGATAAACAAATTATCAAGAAGGAGAGAAGTGCAGTCATATAACAGGCACTGGAAAGCATTCACAGTGCATTTAATACCTGGTGCAAATGCATACAAGGTGAACTAACCAATCACGATTGAATGGTTTAACACAAAAAAAGAAAAAGAAAGAAGGAAAGAAATTAAATGCTTCCGAACACAGTTTAAATAAATAGCACCATCACAGAAAAAAGTGCTGAACAACATTTTTGTCTTGCAGTGAAATTGTATATGTAATTATAACCTGAAATTGCTTCTTTTTTTTTTTTTTTTTTTTTTTTTTTGATTTTCTGGATGAATTTGAATATTTCCCTTTGGGCTGTATGGTAATTAAATGGCAAACTCGTCAGTGGGACAACATTTACAAAAAAAAAAAAAAAAAAACTTTTCACATTTCAAATCCAAACAGAACAATTAAATCAGTGAGCTTTAGGATAAAAATAAAAATCATGTTTCTAGAGCATCACTAACCTGGGAATTAAGCACACAGTTTGAATCGGAGACTAGGACAGCATGTGGAAATTGATTGCGACAGGTGGCAAATTTCTAAATGTCAAGAGCTTTGGCAAACCAAGGCCAATTTCTCAGCCTTTGCATTATTGCTGGAGTATAATGCTGGAATAACACTTCATTGACCAAATGTGTCCAGCTTTGCTGTGTGTGGACTCAATGCCACAAAGACACACTAACAAACACGGGAGCTCAGGCCTTTAGAAATACAGTACTGAAGCGAGGAAAGTGAGAGGGAGGGCAAGAGTAGGAAAAACAGCAGTGTAACATTCACTGCTCTGTGCAGTGTGACCTAGTTGTCCACCTGCACTGTTCACTTTTATAAAATTCCTCACCACATTCTCAGAGCTACGAGTAACATTCACTGTATATTTACAGTAAAGAAAAAAAAAAAAACAGACACAAAAGTGTTGACAGAAATGCTTCTCATACAGTGGAAGTCGATGAAGCAATTTTGCAAAGGGTCAGATAGATTTAGTTTGTTTTTTTTTGTTTATTTTTTAGATCCTATACGTGCTTCTGCTGTTTGCATCAGATGTTGTTCCAATTCCAATAAGTAAGTGATATCTGATAATTGTTGAAGATCAGTTTAGCCTAAATACCTGTAAACAACAATTTTTATACAGTTCTTACTTAAAGCTGTCATGACATGGATTATTTATTTATTTGAGTCATACATTCAATAGTCAAAAAATATTGTATTTAATCCTCACTCTGATGTGTTAATAATACAGCAAAAATCAAAAATCAATACATACAGAAATCAGCTGAAATACTGTAAATATTTTACTGACTCATGCTAAGAAATACAAACTGATTATGTCAAAGATCATATCTGTGCATTATGCCCTGCTGTGGACATTGCTGCTCAGATTTTGGGGTGGCAGTGTTACTATAACTTGTTTGAATTTATTTTAAAATAGAATTTATTCCTGTGATGTAAAGCTGAATTGTCAGCATCATTGCTCCAGTCTTCAGTGTCACATGATCCTTCAGAGATCATTCTAATATGCTGATTTACTGCTCAGAAAACATTTCTTTTTATTACCGTCATCAATGTTGAAACCAGTTTTGCTTTTTGTATTATTGTAGAAACCATGATACATTTATGCTTCTTTAAGGGAAAGGAGGTTTAAAAGAACAATTTATTTATTTATTTGAAATTGATTTTTTTTGTAACATTACAACTGTCTTTACTGCCACTTTGATCAATTGAATGCTTCCTTGCTGAATAAAAGTATTATTTTCATAAAAATACACTTTTGTATCGTAGTGTAAGATGATGTTGTTACATGTGCACAAAAACACATACAACACTGTCTCAGATCTGATTTCATTGCTTCCGATTTGGGATACTTTTACATGTGGTCCTAAATATGTAACTGATATTCGAGTCAAGTCTAAATACCCATAACCAACAATTTTTAATACAGACCTATACATTTCTTCTAAATATTTAAACTATTGTTGTACAATATTTTTTTTCCACACTAACATAAAATTTGCAAAAATTAACAGAAAGCAGAGGAAAACCCCATACATTACATATGCTATGTTAAAATTAACATGTTAATTTGTTATATGTTGACAGACATAATTGTATTTACAGTAATATTTTTACTTTGTATTTAGCTACTTTTATTTATTTTAATTAATACATTGTTTTATGCAGTACTTTACATGTTATGCATGTGGGTTATATATATATATATAATCTCATCTCAGACACAGTATTCTGCAATAGCCTGCTTCAAATGTCTTTTCATACAAGTGGACCAGCACACGGACACACAAACACAAACAAACAAAAAAACTAATTGCACACTTTCTAAAATATACAGCATGATGTACTGTACTTTGCTTCACTTTCTAACAGTCACTGCACAGATCAGATATGTGAATGTTTCAAAACCTCTATCACCACGTCAGAACTCGGCACGGCATGGAGGCTTAAATATCCATCAACAATGTTCCCTACTAATGACCAAGAAAAATAACCAAGTACTCTCAGCATAACCTTAGGAGACTTCATTAATCAACCACCATATCACTTTAAAAACAACACATAGGAAGTGAACGCACACTAAGCACAATGCACAGCCTGTTGATGCAGTAGCCTCTCATTAAACAAAGCAGTCTGCTGCACTAGTTAGAGAAGCACTATTTCATCTCAGTAGTGAGATGAGAAGACATCACAGTAACAGTGGCAGAATCACAGGGGTCACAGAAACCCCAAGGTGTACCGTACGAGGTGCCGGTAATGAGAAATCACTGGATGAGCCGCAGCCAATCAGACTGCGCCATTGAGCATGTCAAAAGCATTGAGTTATGATTGATTTCTCCCTCAGCTAGGAAGAGTAACAGAGGCATTTGAGAGAGAACAGGGGAGGCGTGCATGTTATTCCAGCACTGGTAATCAAAAAAACATAGAAATACAGTCTCAAGGCTGATTGATTTTGATGTCTTTTCTATCATTGATCTATGGCTCCCGTAAAACAGCTGATTTAATCCATAGATAAAGAGCTAAAAATCGACTGGATGAAATCCAGACATTCCGGGGTGGGGCTGCATGTTTACTTACATTTCTTCTACATTTCATACTGGTATTTTTCTTTCATCTTCAGTGTGAAAGAAAATATCTCAAATAAATAAAAATTATAAATAAATAACTATATTTTTAATGGATATTTCTACATTCTCACGATCGCCAAGACTGCATTTATTTCAAAACAAATATAAAAAAAAGTGTTTCTGCTTAATAGATCTTAATAGTTCAGTCCAGTTCTAATGTGCTGATTTGTTGCTTAAGATGATGAAAACTTTATTTAATTTAATTATATAAAATAATTTTGTGGAAACTGAGTTTCTCTTTCTAATTTATTTACTGGTAACATCTCTTTACCCTCTATGTTCTTCCTTTCACATTAGCACATTTGTTTACACACACAAAAACACTTGAAAAGACAAACCCCTTCCATATCTTTCTCACACATTTGAGCCGTTTTTATCTGGTTCATTAAGGTGAGGGAGACGGGGACAGAAGGACCCTCAGGACGTGATAGGGACAGTGCCGTCACCTCTTACAGCTGCTCTAGGCCAAACTGTCTTTTCTTCGTAACAAATGCCGACCCAGACAATCTCAATGGACCGCTTAGCAGCATCTGAAAGTGAGGTCACAAGTCCAGTCCCGACAGATCCATTATACTAAAGCCCGATAAACAAGAACGCACCAAACTCAGATGGAGTCACACTACACTTTTTGTCTGTTTTTGCTAAGTAAATCTTACAGTAGCACTACAGGTGTATAAAATCATCCATGTGTCATAATGGGTCTCTGTGACAACAACAGTATTCAAAGCACTGATTGCATAATCGATTATAATTGCTGTAATAATACCCAGTGTATTATGCAATCATTGCTTAACCAAAATACAACTCCTAAGCCTGGTGCATTGTTTCTGTCAGTTCTCCTCTTCAACTGGCACCCTGCAGGCCAAATCCAGCTGTCAATCATTTTTATACAGACCTACAATTGATTTTGATGAATTTTCTGCACTGCCAGATCCATTAGAGCACTCTTTGCACAAAACCAGCAACGAGTTCAACTGTGCTCATCAGTCATCAATTGGTTGATCACAAAAGCACTTCAGGCTATAGTTAAGCTACACTAGTCAACTTGTAATTGCATCATAATGAATCAAAAGTATGTATGCACAACCCGATCTCACAGCAATCCGTACATTTTTCACAAGGTTGCTTATCCGTACGAATTCGTACGACCACACTCATACAAATTCATACGATTGTTGCCAATGCGTACTTATTTTACGAGTTGCACAATTCGTATGAATTTGTACGAATGACCTACACCTAACCCCGCCCCTAAACCTAACCGTCACTGGGGTTTAGACAAATCGTATAAAATCGTACGAGTGAGGTCATACAAATTCGTATGAATAAGCCATCTCGTAAAATACGTATGAATTGGCCGTGAGATAGCCTTGAAATCACCAATGTGTCATAATGGGTCTCTGTGACAACAACAGTATTCAAAGCACTGATTGCATAATCGATTCTAATTGCTATAATAATACCCAATGTATTATGCAATCATTGCTTAACCAAAATACAACTCCTAAGCCTGGTGTATTGTTTCTGTCAGTTCTCCTCTTCAACTGGCACCCTGCAGGCCAAATCCAGCCGTCAATCATTTTTATACAGACCTACAATTGATTTTGATGAATTTGCTGCACTGCCAGATCCATTAGAGCCCTCTTTGCACAAAACCAGCAACGAGTTCAACTGTGCTCATCAGTCATCAATTGGTTGATCACAAAAGCACTTCAGGCTATAGTTAAGCTACACTAGTCAACTTTCTAATTGCATCATAATGAATCAAATGAATGTATGCACAACCCGATCTCACGGCAATCCGTACATTTTTCACAAGGTGGCTTATTCGTACTAATTCCTACGACCACACTCATACAAATTCATAAAATTGTTGCCAATTCATACGTATTTTACGAATTGCACAATTCGTATGAATTTGTACGAATGACCTAAACCTAACCCCGCCCCTAAACCTAACCGTCACTGGGGTTTAGACAAATCGTATAAAATCGTACGAGTGAGGTCATACAATTCGTATGAATAAGCCATCTCGTAAAATACGTATGAATTGGCCGTGAGATAGCCTTGAAATCATCGATGTGTCATAATGGGTCTCTGTGACAACAACAGTATTCAAAGCACTGATTGCATAATCGATTCTAATTGCTATAATAATACCCAATGTATTATGCAATCATTGCTTAACCAAAATACAACTCCTAAGCCTGGTGCATTGTTTCTGTCAGTTCTCCTCTTCAACTGGCACCCTGCAGGCCAAATCCAGCCGTCAATCATTTTTATACAGACCTACAATTGATTTTGATGAATTTTCTGCACTGCCAGATCCATTAGAGCACTCTTTGCACAAAACCAGCAACGAGTTCAACTGTGCTCATCAGTCATCAATTGGTTGATCACAAAAGCACTTCAGGCTATAGTTAAGCTACACTAGTCAACTTGTAATTGCATCATAATGAATCAAATGTATGTATGCAAATAAATCATCAGACATTAAAAGCTGACCACCAAAAAAAATAAATAAAAAGTATGTATATATATAAACACACACACACTCGCTGGCCAGTTTATTAGGTACACCTTGCACCGGTTTGGACCCCATTTTGCCTTCAGAACAGTATTAATTCTTCATGGCATAAATTCAACAAGGTTTTGAAAATATTCCTCAGAGATGTTGGTCTATAGTGACATGATAGCATTACACAGTTGCTGCAGATTTGTCGGGTGCACATCCATGATGAGAATATTCTATTCCACCACATCCCAAAGCTGCTCTATTAGATTGAGATCTGGTGACTGTGGAGGCCATTTGAGTAAAGTGGAACTCACTGTAATGTTCAAGAAACCAGTCTGAGACGATTTGAGCTTTGTGACATGGTGCATGATCCTGCTGGAAGTAGCCATCAGAAGATGGGTGCATTGTAGTCATAAAGGGATTGACATGGTCATCAACAACGATGCTCAATTGGTACTAAGGGGCCCAAAGTGTGCCAAGAAAACATCCCCCACACCATTACACCATGGCCACCAGCCTAAACCAATATGACAAGGCAGATTGGATCCATGCTTTCATGTTCTTTACGTCAAATTCTGACCCTACCATCTGAATGTTGCAGCATAAATCGAGACTCATCAGACCAGGCAATGTATTACAATCTTCTATTGTCCAATTTTGGTGAGCCTGTGCAAATTGTAGCCTCTTAGCTGACAGGAGTGGCACCCGGTGTGGTCTTCTGCTGCTGTAGCACATCTGCTTCAGGGTTCGATGTGTTGTGCGTTCAGAGATGTATTCTGCATACCTTGGTTTTAATGAGTGGTTATTTGAGTTACTGTTGCCTTTCTATTATTTCTAACCAGTCTGCCCATTCTCCTCTGACCTGACATCAACAAGGCATTTTCTTCCACACAACTGCCGCTCACTGGATATTTTCTCTTTTTTCAGACCATTCTCTGTAAACCCTAGGGATGGTTGTGCATGGAAATCCCAGTAGATCAGCAGTTTTTGAAATACTCAGACCAGCCTGTCTGGCACCAACAAACGTTGCACGTTCAAAGTCATTTAAATCCCCTTTGTTCCCCTTTCTGATGCTCAGTTTGAACTTCAGCTTGTAGTCTTCACCACATCTAGATGCCTAAATGCATTGAGTTGCTGCCATATGATTGGCTGATTAGCAATTTTTGTTACCATGGGACTGAACAGGTATACCTAATAAGTGTGTTGCAGCCTTATGTTAAACTACTTTTAATTCAAACAGTCTTTATTCATTTTCTAAAAACATCTAAAGACTCGCCATCAACTAATACTAGCACTTACCTTTTCTTTTCATTTCTTGTCTATCATATTCTTGAAAAAATAAAAATAAACCTGGCTATGTGTTCTGTTCTAGACTAACTGAGATTTGTCATGGCACTTGTATACTGTTGTTGTTCTCTTGTTGGTCTGATTGCTTCTATTTTGTCATTTGAAAGTTGCTTTGGATAAAAGCGTCTGCTAAATGATTAAATGTAAATGTACTTTACATTACCTTTTTATTCCACATTAATCTGCATTTCATAAACCAGAATGGCAAAGCAAAAACAGAACAGTCACAACTTTGTAAATTCATAAGGCTATCTCTATATTCTGGTGCACTGAGCATTTTCTTCTACTCTGAAGAGTCCCTCAGTTCCTGCTGCTAAAAAGCAGCCGAACAGAATGAGGCTGCTACCAGCACACTTTACTTTTGGGATGGTACTCTGCAGGTGATGAGCATTGCCTGGCTTCCTTCAAACATGATGCTTGGAATTGAGCTTCATCAGACCAGATAATCTCGTTTCTCACAGTCTGAGGACCCTTTTTTTTAAATTCCAAGTGTGTTTTCATGTGTCTTCACTGAGGAGAGAATTGAGTTTGGAGTGGAGTGTTGCAGTGATGTTTGTCCTTCATTAGATTCTCCTATCTGCATATATGATCATGGACCTCAACTAGAGTGACCATCAGGTTCTTGGTCACCACTTTAACCAAAGCCCTTCTCTATCAGTTGCTAAATTTGGCCAGGAAGCCAGCTCTAGGAAGAGTTTTGGTTGTTCAAATGTCTTCCATTATTGATATTTGGTCTTTGCTCTGATATGCATTTCCAGCTGTTAGAAATTTTATTAAGACATGTGTGCCTTATCAACCATACCCATTCAACTGAATTTGCCACAGGTTAACTTTACTCAACTAAATATTAGTATTCCAGATGCACAAGCTAAACTACTATGTTTATACATAAACATATATTAACTATGTTATTATGCAGACAAACATATGTCTGCATCAACTGAAAGAGCTGGATTTGGTTGTAATGTGCAACTCATTCTGAGACTGAGAATTAATGAATCGGATATACTCTTGTCAGCTTGTGTGCTATTTTAATGTAAGACAGCAGCATAAGGCCCCATTTATTAAGATCAGTAAACTGACAGGTGAATGTGTCTAAAAGCTTCAGCAAAACGGATTTTGATGCCACCTTCTGTTTACAGCACAGCGATATCAAATGGATTAATGTTGTCAGAGAGAGAAATGGATCAATCAGAAGGTTTATCAAATATGACTTACAGGTAAACAGCGGAGCGGGGAAAATGGGTGTGCACGTGTGTCTGCATGTTTACCTGTCTGAATGATATGACCAACCCTATCTATACACTAAAAGTAATGTAAAGTCAGTCCGAGTGACAGACCTTTCACTTCCTGTGCTATCTTATCTCTCAAGGAATGCTTCCAGCTAACAACCGTTCAAAGCCCTTTGTTCCATTCCGCAGTCTATCCCCCTCACCACAAAGTGCTATTCATTTCCAATCACATGACCCTGCAGTTGCCAATAGTGTGCTTTACACAGAGACCTGTATTTGTGGTTTTCTTTCTACAGCTCCAGACATGTGCCAGTCAGACTGCTGAAAAAGAACTAGAAATTGAACCGAAATGTTTACTGGGCCGGAATAGTATGTGTGCATGTACATACTGTTTTGTTGCTACAAAGATGTATGTTTTTTTTTAATAATGCGCTAAAATAGGAAAGTACTATGTAAGTTGACTTTTCGCAGACATTGTGAAAAACTACTTTTTAAATAGACTGGCATGTCAACTTCTGGCTCATCCAACAACTTGTTTGTCAGAATAATAGCCATTGGATGTAGAGGAAAAAAAAACCTTATGTTTTTGCTATTTCCATTGAAAACTCAAGAATTCCACATAAAAATATGAACAGATCAAGCACAGTTTACAGGCGTACACAGTCCAAAACAGAATTTTGATGTGAGAGGAAAACAAAGAATGGATTTTTTTTTTCCACTGAAAACAGCTTAATTATGGATATATACTTTGGTCAGAAGCAATAGTTTAAAGTTAAAATGCCTTGATGGATTTGTTTCTTGAAAACATTAAGTTGTTCAATTCACAAGATGTTAATTGATGGACTGGGGTGGTGTGAATTATTGTTTTATCAGCTGCTTGGACTCTCATTCAGGATCCATTTACTCCAGAGAATCCATTAATAAACAAGTCATGTAATGCAACATTTTTGCAAATTTGTTCCAATGAAGAAACAAACTAATCTACATCTAATATGGCCTGAGGGTGAGTACTTTTTCAGCACATCTTCATTTTTGGGTGAACTACTTCTTTCATACTCTGTACAACACACAAAGAAAGTTAAGCAAAACATTATCAATATACAGTATGTATGACCAAACTATTGTGTTCATATGGCAAAAGCTTAGAACCTGGCTCACAACTTTTCCCCTTTACACTATCACTTCCTGTCATTTTAGGTCCTTCTTACATTGTCTCTGACAATAAAAAGTAGTATAACAGAAGAACCATTAACCGTTAAAAAGAACCATAACCATTTCCATCCTGAAGAGCATAGTTTATCTTCACAGACGTCATCACCTCTGGCCTACTTCCTCTGCCTGTTCCTGTCAGATGTTGTTTGCTCTGGCTGAGGCTGCTCGTGTGGAACTCTTCATAGTCCGATGCCTGCCGAGAGGTCACACCTGGTTGCTGTCCGTGACACCTGACAGACACTTGGTGGCCCTGTATCCATGGCAACTGTAGACTGGGATGGAAAGGAGCAGAGGTCAGGTTTAAAACAGGTTTACCTGGAGCTTTTCCCTCACACAGGAAATGGTCTGAGTGAGCAGGGGGTTGTCTGAAGGACTCCTCTTGATGGTGGAAAGCAGAAGAGATTTGAGCAGTGTTTCCCAACGGCACGGTTTTGAGAAGTAAAAAAAAACCAAAAGCAAACCATTAAGTACTACAAAGAGCAAGATAGCGAGAATTTTTTTGTTTTTTTTTTGTTTGTTTTTTTTTATAATTAAACAATGCGTCGTAAGAGTTGTTATTTTGGCTTTATATATGATCAGACACTTGGACTTAACATTTTATGAAAATCATGCTCAAATGAAGTTAACAAGGTTTTTGACTAGCAAATGATAGAGGTACAGTATGTGTTTTGTCATTATAACAACTGCATCTGAGGCAGTAAATTAATCGCATTACGTTTTTAGCAATTTACAGGTTATCCAGTTTATTGCAGCTATATGGGAGCTCAGTTTTTCTTGTTGTTTAATAAATTTGGCCAAAATCTCATGAAATAAAAGATGAAGCACTATGCACAGGATATTTAAAATGTGCAAAAGAATATTGACAAGACAGCAAATGGTAAGACTCTCCTCCACCCTTTCAAACTTTTATATACAGTGTTTCAAAACAGTGAGTAAAGAAAACACTGTACTTATTCAAACAACAGTTCTTTATTTACCCTTGTATTTTGAATAAGCAGACGCCTGTGGGTGGAGTTATGATGTTTGACTGACAGTTTGAGGATCCAATGGAGCTTAAAGATTTAGTTTAAAGCTTTTTTGAATGCTTTTCATTTGTTAAATATTTGTAAAACCCACAAACAGACATAACGGTGATGAATAGCACTGATTTAAAATAATAACAACAACAAAATATAATAGAGAAAGTAAGTTTTTGATTATTTTCCACAGAACACCCAGCAACCTATCACAGCACACTAGTGTGCCACAGCACAGTGATTGGGAAACACTAGAATAGAGGACACCTGAGGAGAAGGGTGGTAAACTAAAAGACAGACGAGTGCCTGAAAGTGACAAGGTAATTGGCAAATATTAACTTAATCTCAGGATTGGCCACTTAATTGTTTTCAAGAGGTACTTTGTTACTACAGATCAAGCTTCTCGTTCTGAATGTGAGGGCATTGAGCAGAATCAAGGTTACCATATGCTCAATAAACAAGGTAATTTCATAAGTATTTAAAGCACATTACAAGTCAATAGTAATGCACTCTTGGAAGACACAGATGTTGCATACAGTAGACTTGTTTTGCTTCTTAATCCCACTTGGGAAATGGGACTTCAGAGCATCTGAGAGACATCTGAGCATTCACAGCTACGAAACAATCACTACTCTATGAGAGTGAGTGTGCAAAAACAACTCCAGCACTTGATTTGTCAGCACTTATTGCATTGCTGTAATCTTATATTACATTAGTATAGTATGTTTTAACTTGAACAAAACAAGGGTGTAGTATTTATAAAAGTTAATGTTGTTTATCAGACTAAATTCATAGCCCCAGCTGTGAATGAAATCTGGGCTATCCTGTAATGCTTTCACAAATCATTTCATTTCATTAAACAGTTTTTATGGAGAGAGTAAAATAAATGTCGTTTAGATGCAAACAGGGTGCTGCATCAAAACAGAAAATGCATAAAAGTGCTAAATAAAATTAGAGATGAAAGGCTATATTCAAAATAGCATGTTACTATACAAGACATATTATTTGCTTAATATTCAGTACATACTGTATACTATTCACAGTATAAATATATTCCATATGCATGTCATATCCAGATGGGCTGCATCATTTGACAGAGTGTATGTATCCATCCATCCATTCTCCAAACCACTAATTCCCTGTAGGGTTGCAGGGATAATGAAGCCTAGGAATACTGTATCCTGCAATGCAATTCACATGACTTGATTTGCTATTTCAAGTGTGTGAAATGAATAGGAAGTAATATAATTCTTCATTTAAAATGTGTGCTAACATGCAACAGAACATTGTTAGTTGGCTTCATGCGCACAGAACATTTTCAAATAAGTTCATTCCCATTTTGACACAAAATCCATAAAAAATAAAAACTTTGCAAAAGTGTAACTGTGGTATCTCTGGTAGAGCTGCCAATGAAGTGGACATAGAACAGCAGGAGAAAATCTGAAAGCCATAGAAAAGAGAAGAGGATGACAGTTTGTGATGGAAAGCAAGAGGACTGAGAGAGGAAGAAGATCACTGTCACTGGGATATCCCTTGGGTGAAGGGGTAGAGGGAGCTTGAGTAAAACATGTCTGACAAGCCAGATCAGAAGCGCTGACACACGTACAAAGCAAAACTCAGGACATGCACCGCATCGCCAGGCTTCCTAAACACATACACACACTTAGTGTGTCATTGTTTCACAAACATAAACCAGTTCTCAACTCGAAATGAAACACAAATCTTTAACAATTTTACTTGGCGAGACAACAATGAGCAAAGATATTGCTTAGGGTGAAAGCAAAGCCGTACATAAATCATTTCTCAAAGTGTGAAAGCTAGAGTGAAAGCAGACCCAATGCTGTCCCCTTTATCTGTGCCTCTACCAGGAATCTCAAAAAGAAGGAAAAAAGCCTTTCATTTTCTCACTTCGATTAAACTTTCTCTTTTTTTGATGAAAGTTTGGCTCTAAATAAGAGGGGAAGCAAATTGCCAAGGCTTGTTTTGTGTGGCTATTCCTTCGTCTTGTTGACCTTTACTTCAATCTGTTTGAACAGCTCTGTGGACACACCGAGACCGAGTTCATTCAAGATGAGATTGCACACAACACTAACCAGAGCGGGCTGGAATGGACAGAACATTAGAGGGAAGATTGGTCTCAGGTTTAGAGAGATTACTTACAAGTTGTGTGTTTTAGAGGAATGTGAAACGATTCGCGGTCAATTATAACTAACAATCCTCAGCATCGAGTTTCATCAGAGTTTAGTCTTTGTTTATCTGCTGTGCCAATGTAGACTTAAAAATACATTGAATTTGATAACAACAAGGCTGAAAGATGGTAAAACAAAGAACAGGACTGAGGATATCATATTTCATATAAAAAATAAAAAGTAAATCTTCAAAAGAGCGTAAAAACATTTGGGCTCAGCTAACCAAAATATCCCGGAAAGCGCTGCATTCTAATATGAATGAGAGTGAACATAACGTAATTTTCAGCCCCATCACAGCCTCTCTTTTTGTTTAAACTCCGTTTGTTCAGTTGCCTTGTGAATAATTTAAGCTTTGAAATCTGTTCCGTATCTCTGACAAGCAGGTCTATTATAATTATGGGCCGCTACATTATTATGATTACCAATTGAGAAGAGAGAGAGATAAAGGAGCGAGAGAGAAGCTGCTTTTCCTGAGTAACCATGAGATGATATGCAAAATGAAAGAAATATTCGTTGAATTTCTCATTTAAGTCGGACGTCTCTGCTCCAATCGGGAGACAATTTATTCATCTGACAATATGAAGAATGTAAGATGCATATCATCTGCACTAATGAGACTGAAGCACCCGGAACATCAGCACAATCAGAGAGAATAGCGAATCATTTAGTCAGGTTTGTTGCTGGCGATTAGAAAAACCTCAATCGTCATCTTTCTCCTGGTGATTTGATCTGCTTTCCAAATCATCTCTTGTGTCTCTAAAATTGGGATTTGGGATGAGGAATATCTTAATTTTCTGTTTGACGAGGCTCGGGAGGTGTAGATTGGAACAGACAGGTTCAGTTTGAAACCCCTCGGCGTGTCATTATGGCAGCAGAATTATATGCCAATTTTTAATATGACTGGCATCGAAACGAGGACGAGGCATTTATGATGGATATAAAACATATAGCAGAAATGGCAAGTTTTAGATAACCATTCCATTATTATTAGTAACTTATTAATATTTTAATACAGATATCTGAAAACTTTACAGCAAGGTTCTATGCATTTAAAGTAGGGTTCTTGTGTAAAAAAAAAAAAAAGAACAAAAAAAAAACCTGAAACCAGAAAGTACAAATAAAACCATTTGCCATCTGCAACCATATTCTAATCAAAAATCTCTTCATAATTGGGTGCCAATAATGCTCTGCAACTTTGATTCTTGTACGCCCAATTTATATGATCCAGTTGAATCCTGATGAATAAAACCAATGCACTCCATACATTTATTCTTGTTGCACATCCTGTTTATTTCACATTAGTGAATTACAATGGGCTGTGAATGCTATTTCACGTTGACTTTAATTAGTAGAGGATATTGGTGGAGCACCTCAACTGTGAAGAGCTGGGGGACACTAACGCGGTTTGAATGCAGCCCAATCGCTGGGATCAATAGAAGCTAATTACACTGAAGATTAGTCCTCGATGCTCCTGTTTTACAGCCAAAAACACTGCAAAAAAACAAACAAACACTCAGATGCACTCAGCTACACCTCCATTTCTGACATATCTCAGACAACTCAATGAAAGCATGCTGTCAGAGATCGACCTCTCCTCCTCGCTTCCTACAGGAACCAAATTTAACTTTTTACTTCATTCCTCCACCCATCCAAACATGTTGCCTGTCTCTGTGGGCTGTGATTTATTCTGTCATTTCGCTGACCTCAACAGAATCTGCAATAACAAAGCATCTAAATGTCAGATGTTTGTATAAACAGCCGCTCTAACTACAGTTACAGATGTTACAGCGCGATACATCAAATATGACAAGGTTTTCATTTTCCTTTTAACGGTTTGCATAGATATTGAATAGTTGGTGCCCAAAACTTTAATCTAAACAAGGGCCGTTAAAAACAAGTATTCAAGGGAACAATAGTGACATTTGGAGAAGGATGGATATTGAAGTGACCTCATAGCACACTATGAGAAAGGAAGACGGCCATTTGAAGACGAACAGACCTGTTCTGGAAGAGTCCACGGTCGGGGTTTCAGACAGCTTTTGGGGGAAATGTCAGGACGGATTAGGTCAGCGAGGGGCAGCTGGTGAAGCGGTGATATAACCGGTGCAGTCTGCAGGAATTCACATTTCAATGACATCTGCATTTAGATAGAGTCAAAACTGAGATTTAGCACTTCAAATTGCACGCTGTCTTTTTTTCTTTTCCGTTTCAAACACAGAGGTGATTTAAATTCAGTCTGTCTGGAAAAAACAACAACAACAAGAACAACAACAACAACACACACACACATACTCGGAGGGAATCAAATTCTTCCCAGGTTGTTAGCTTGCCGTCACCTGTATCTGCCTGAAAGTTCAAGTGTGAAAGTTTACATTTACATTGTAGTTATCGAAAGCTGTAAATGATGTGATACATTCTACATTATTCATCTCTAACAAGCTCAGTTCATCAGATAATTATTTATGTTGGGGTTGATTTCCTGCAGAGGCTCTTCAGAGACTTGTTATAACTCAAATGTATTGTTTTGGCAGCCAAGTAGAAACCAGGTATAAACTACCAATGAAGTTTTGCGCTATGTCATAAAATATTTTAAAGCCACAGGTCAGAGGAAAGCACCTTTGGACTGCAGCTTCCTCCCTGAATGATTCCAGCCAGATATTCCTTGGTGCCTTAAAAACTCATCCTGCTCCTCATTGCTCCTATTGGCCGGCTGGCAGAGGTAGCCTGCTTGGCTGGAAAATGTGATTGGCTGCATAAAGCTCCATCTGAACAAACTCACTGCTAGAGGTCAAGCAAGGAAAGAGAAAGTTGGGATAAGTAACAAGAGTTTGCTAGTGAAAAGTTTCTATTTAAGGTGTCAGTGAGTAAAGTTTACAAGTACAAACTCAGAAACTTCACGTTCGAGTGCTTGCTGAGACAGGAAGTGAGCTAAAGTATACGACTTTGGTATGTAGCTAATCGTATATATTTTAACTACAGACATGAATGAATTGGAGCGGCCTATTAAAATGAGGTGTGTTATTACTTTTCAAATAAATTACACTTATGATTTTTAATTTGCAGTAAATAAAATGGTTAGGAAATGCCTTAGACTTGCGAAATCAGAGCAACCACCTATATCTAGGGACAAGAATATCATTAGTCCTGATTACACCTGAAATTAATACGCATTTTATATCAGGATGGAATCTGGATTTGTTTGTTTTTGTTTTGTTTTTTGTTTTCTTTTGACTGTTGTTAAGGGTAACCAAAACTAAATTAAAAACACAATGAAAATTAAGCTGACATAAAAGAAATAAAAAGGTTAGATAAAAGACAAAAAATAAAGAGAAATGTTACCTGTGCATCTAATTGAAAGTTTAAATTGAAGTATTAAAATTACTTGCTGAACTGACACTACAATAAAACTGAAAAAAAAAATACATATTAAATAAATAAAGCGACAAGCACATAACAATTACAAATAAATAAAAATAATACATGTATACACAGAGTATTGAAAAAGTATTCAATAAAATTAATACAATCTATGATAGTAAACAATACCAAAATATCACTTTTTTTTTTTTTTTTTTGCTATTTATTTTTTTACAACCCCCTTAATAAAGGATCTAAACATAGAAAAGAAATGAAGAAAAAGTTAAAACACCTTTTACAACCTAATTTTTGGAGTAAAAAGAGAAATACAATAATCGAAGTGAAATTATTCCATAAATAACTGTATATGTTGAATATACTGGATGAGAAAAAAAGGAAGAGTGAAGTGTCTATTGTCTTTCACATTGCAAGACCAGAATAAAAAAAAATGTCAAGAGGGTGCACAATGTAGATTTTAAATCCATTAAGTGCAGTGCAGTACAGTATATAGTGTACAGTACATTATTCAGCATATAATTATTAGCAGTGCAACCACATTACATACCGTATTGCACACATAGCTGAATGCAGATTACGAAAAACTCATTTGCATGCACCATTAAAAGTGGTGCAATGAGGGCAAAGAGACCATAGAGGGCTTTTTTGAAATTGGGTCAGTAAGCAACCCCTTACTGTACATTATAAAGCAATGAACTAGCTGAAATTCAAAACGCCCTGCAACCAATTAGAAAATACTGGTAAAGTTGTCAGGGCCAACTTTGAGTTTGTAGTACCACAAGCGCACAAAGTAATATATTAAAAAAATATATTTTTTAGGTTTAACTTTCTAAATCTGAGGCTCAATCCCCTTTCCTACAGGGACTGTACAGACGGCACACTGACTTAATGGATGAAAAGGAGAATTCTTCTTCTAAGAACTTCTTCTTCCTCCGCTGGTATTTCTTATACAGTACGAATCCATCCTTGAGATGCTTTCCAAAGTAATCAAGTTGGAAGAAAGCATCCCGAAACAAGACCACTCCATCAACTCTGAAGACTGGACAATGCTCACACCGCACATGATCTCCATGGAAACAGAGAGGAAGAGTAGGACACTCCAACCGGCCTTCACCTCCCTCTCCGCTTTCATGTGGTAATAGATCCCACAGTTTGAGAGCAGAATGAGATGAACTGGAGGAAGCCGCAAGAATGAGGCTGAAGGATAGAAATGAATAAGGAGATGACCCCTTCGCCAGCAGGATGTCTTGCAAGTGGCCCGAGTGCTCCTACTGTTTCCTGAAGAGCTCCAGGAATAGTCGTCCCCTCCGCTGATGCTCTATGACAGCTGTGCCACAAGGGTTTTGTTTGTTTGTCTAGTGGAGTTTATTTTCCAGAGTAATTTTGTCATAGTGGAGAAAAGGTTAGAAAACAAGTCTTCTTTTCTCAGAGACATTTATGCTTTATGATGTTTGCAAGCGAACGTCTTTTCTCCAAATGTGATTTGGAGGGATTTGTCGATGTCAGGAATCAAAGAGGAAGTGGTGGGAAAATGAATAGAAGGAACGATTCAAATGACCGAGTAACAAAACCAACCCTTGAGTGCATAAAAATACATTTTAGATTTTTTAAGGTACAATACTTTTCTTCCTAGGTAAGGGCTTTTAAAAGTAGATGCATCGCACAAACGCGCGCACACACGCTGACAACATTGTGTTTGGCAGGGAGCTGAGTAGGTGTCTGATTTCAGCTAGTGTTTCAGGTCGCCGCAGGATATCTTTACTGTCAATGTGTTTGTGTACCTATGTGTTATACTAGAAGCTGTGCTAGCATGTGTCAGAGAGATGCCCTCACCCGCAGCCCTGATTTCAGGTCAACTTGCTGAGAGAAGAGGGAGATGGGATGTAATAGAGCACAAGATGCGGGACTGACTAAACACTGATTTTCTGATCCCAGTCCGTGTTTAACGGAGCTGCTATATCAGACTCAATACAGACATTCATACCTCAACAGACACAAGCATCTGTGAAATAAAACTGATGCTGGGAGAGTAAACATCCGTGTGACACAATTGATGACATCACTGCATCAAAACATAAAAACGGCAGAGCATGAGTATATGGAGGGAAAGGTGACCGATTCAACAATGATTAATTGTAGACAGTTTTTAAAGGCTCCTGCTGTAATGAAATTTAATATAACATTATTTTTTTTTTATATAATATAAATTAGGATGAAATGATTAAAGAGCCACAAGAAACAATCTAAATCATTGATCTTGAGAATTAAAAGTGTTCATTGTACTATGGAATTAGCTCTAATTTCAGAATGGAAAATTGTGTCTCCAGTAGTGTTTGGCCGATAGATGATGCCATCGTCCATCGCTGATGGCTGACAGACATCACAATGTTAAACTGACATTGCAGTGTACGGAAACCCAAAAGGGAATAAATAGCCTACAAGATGGGAGGATAAAAAAACAAAAAAAAAAAAAACTTATTTTTCTCACAATTATATTGTTGGGTAACTATAGGCGACTGTATATAAATTGCAAGCATCAGGGAGCCGCTAATGAAACCACTTTTGGTTGAGTGCTCTCATTTTACTTTCACTTTCGAGATTCATGATCAAGGACTCGGCAGTACTTAAATAAATACAGAAAGGAATAAAGGAAAAGGAATAACTAAACCAGGAATAGAATGAAATAGCTCATCTAGCCACAAAATAAATTATATATATATATATATATATATATATATATATATATATATATATATATATATATATATATATATATATATATATATATATATATATATATATATATATATATATATATATATATATAAAGGAAAAAACTATTTTTGGCTCTGGAAAACCATTAGATTTAAAATAATTATGCAAACAATGCTGTTTTTACCAACCCAAATAATTCTATTTAATTTGTCTCTTTTGTGTGCTCGCTTGCTTGCTTTCTTTTTTTCTTCTTTTTTTAAGTGGAGTGACCTTGGGAACTGTGAGAAACAAAGTCTGTGTATTAAACGTTCCATAATACGATCATACAAATGCCATCTTCACAAAACCTACACCACACAACCAACTTCCCTTTATGGTATACTACACACACTCAACAAATTACCAGTCTTCACATCTGCTCAGTTTTCATTTTTCATGTTGTGAAGGAAACCAGCACAGGTAAAATTAGAACAGCTATTCACCAAAACTAGCAGAATAAATAAATTAAATAACAACGACAATTGCAAAATAAATCTGCTAAGCTCCTGTACTGTGCTTTAGAAAATGTAAAGAGCAAATTGCATCTCAAACATTTATATTCTAAAGGGTGCTTTTGTTGTCATGATTTGGCTGACTGGCATATTTCAGTGTGTTCCTGCAAAAGTTGCTTCTACTTGTTCCTGAATTTTTCAGAAAAAGACAAACTCCATTCCCACACATTCATAATTTAGCCAAAACCTCTAGCAGCCACAGGCAACATGCCTCCAGTTGTTACAGACATGCAGAGCTCCACAGCAAACATTCACACAGCATATTCCAGCAAATATAAACACAATGTCAGTCCTCTATCCATGTAGCTATCCTTGCATCTATCCTTGCATCTATCCTTGCATCTATCCATCTATCTATCTAGTTTAGCTTCATATTCTCCGTAAGCACTCTTTGGTATATTGTAGAATTCAATGTCTGTTTAAAATGCATCGACAGTAATTGAAACTGTATTATATAATTTATTAGAACTTCTGTTTGTCATACACATTGCTGCACACAGAAGGCTATTATTAAACCATGTCTCACGATTAACTAGTTGCATATTATCATGCATATAACTAACGGTTTATTAATACTTTTAAGGCACATATTCTGACCATATTCTGCATCCCTTAATCCTACCCCATACCTAATTTATTTACTACCCTGTAGCTGTTAATAAGCTGTTCCCTTACCAAAATAACAATGGTTATATATAAAAGGAAAATTGTAATAACCATGGTTTGTTGGTGTATTGATTACGATTTGTACTCTTCAGGAACTTATCGGAGAACGTTTTGGGGACCCCTTTAGCGTGACTGGCTCTGAGTCATGTGTTTAATCAGACCAATGGATAGGCGAGACATCATAGGCGGTGACGCCAGAGACCAGGAAGCTTAAAATCATGTGCGGCAAAGCCGGCATACAGCCTTTTGTTTTTCAGCAAGTGCTCTGTGTGTGTCTGTACCATGTTCGTTTGTGAGTCTTATTGAGTGTTGCTGTCCCTCCTAACATGTCAAAAGCTATTTAAAAGACTAAGCACAAACTAAAG
Organism: Carassius auratus; assembly: GCF_003368295.1. Classification (NCBI taxonomy): domain Eukaryota; kingdom Metazoa; phylum Chordata; class Actinopteri; order Cypriniformes; family Cyprinidae; genus Carassius; species Carassius auratus. The sequence continues at coordinate 27,283,298 of NC_039256.1, read as the reverse complement.
GGTGAGGGCATGCAGCATTTCAAGATGTGTGTTCCTCCCTGCGTGGGGATACACACCGTTTGTGAATTGTTTGCCTCGGAGCAGAGCATGCAGAGTCAGCTCTCGAGCTCCACTCTAGGAAGGCTCTCTTTGCAGAGGGAGCCTTCGCTTGCATTCCCCGTGGCACTGGTCCAGCTTCCGCCGAGGTGGAGCAGTGGTCTCGCTTTTGGGGTTCGCAGTTGGATCTGGCGGACTGGAGATGGGCGAGTCCCTATCTTCTTCCTCACCATCCAGTACCCATTCTCAGGGATCGGAAGTGCACTTCAGCGCTACTTCCCCCCCGGGGAGCGGGCTCAACTCTTCACCTGTCTTCCTCCGAGGAGGTTGACGTGGTAGGCGTCAATGAGGATTAGCCCCCTCAGTCACCCCAGTATGAGGAGCTGCTGGAGGTGGTAACTCGTACTGTGGGCAAGTTGCACATTGATTGGCCCTCTGAGAAAAAGGCTGAACCGCAGAAAAGCAAGTTGGATTAGCACTTTCTGCGAACTAAGCCGCCACCTTTTCTCCGGAGCCTGCCTTTTTCCCCGATTTGCACATCGAAGTGTGTAAATAATGCGCAAAGACCTTTTCATGCCGCCTCTTCATTCCTGCTTCTGATCATTACGGCAATGTAGCAGGGATGAGTAAGCATGGCTATAAGACGATGCCACAGGTTGAATAAACACTCATGAGCTAACTGTCTCCCAGTGCAGCATTGTCTTTGAAGGTTCCAGCATTGACCTCTTGGCTGGTGCGTGTCTGCACACCAGCATGATGTTACAGGCATTACAGATGTTCAGCCAACCTGCTGAAGGAACTAGATGAGCGCGAGCAGGTAAAATACGAGGATATTATGGAACTCAGGAGAACCGCTGATTTGTCTCTCCGCACTACCAAAGAGTTCCTAGTCGCCGCGCAACGCCAGCGACAGACGCGTCCCTCACTGGCTGGGGTGCAGTCATGAGTGGACACCCAGCCCGCGGCCATTTTTTTTATTTTTGCATTTTTTAATCAAATAAATACATCCTTAATGTGCAGAAGAAAACTCTTTAAAAAACAATAAAAATCCTATTGATCCCAAACTTTTGAGCAGCAGTGTTTATATACACACACACGCGCATACATATAGGGCTTGACATGTTTTGCTCACCACTCACTTTAGCAAGAGGTTTTCCAAAATTAATAGCCACTCAATTTCAAGTTTTCATCTCTCTTTGGAGTGTTGCAAGCTGTTAATGTATAGATAAGTTCTTTAAAGTTGGAAAGACTAAATTTTCAAACCAAAAGAGATATTCTTTATAAAATTTAAGATTCGTCCACGCCATCCTAAAAAAGCCTTGTTTAAACACCCCCCCACGTCTACATCACTATCTGGGAAGATTTGCATAATGCTGCCCAAATGTTCATGCAAAAAAAGAAGTCTTAACTTTGATTCTCACTGTAGTATTGTTGCTGCCGCCGCCACCATGTTGTGGACATGCTGTGTTTCATTGTGAAAGCGAAACTACTTTGTTTGGCATTCCAAAAGTAGACACAACTAGAAAACAGTGGTTAGATTGTATTTACAACACTATTCAAAAACAGTTCAAACCAAATATTTATGTGTGTGCAAGGCATTTTACAGGTTTCCTGATCCTGGGAGAGTAGCCTACAATGCCATCTGTGCTCAAAGGCTGCTACTATAAAGTGGGGCAATTCCAAGGACAGTCTGGTGCTTCTGACTCACAGCCTTTAAGTACGTTTTCATATTTAAGAACATGGCATCACAGTAAGGTAAGGGCATAACATTTCCATCACACAACTGAGATATTCGTCCATTCACAATGCACTAAATAGCTGGCCAATCAGCATACACCTTGCTTTTCAGAACGATAAGCTTTGTAAAAATCGACTAGTTTCAGAAAGGCGAGACATAGAGGAGAAACGATAATGCACAGTATATGGAATAAAATGTGCTTTTTGAACCTTAAACCACATACAGACATTGCATTACACCAAATAATGCTCTTTTTAGCAACGTCATATGACCCCTTTAAAATGTTAAATTACATTGGGTTTGATAGCCTTGTGGACACTGCGCTGACCTGTAGTGCTGTTGCGCTTCAGGTGTCCTGAGTTTGATTTCCAGCTCATGGACCTAGGAACAAACACTCGTAGTGGAGTTAGAGTGTTCTGCCATTGTTGTGTCATGTTGCCAAGTATGGTAACCCATACTCAGAATTCGGGCTAATCAGAAATATTTAATATTTGATCAGTGAACAAAAACTTTGCTAATTTCACCAAACAGCTATTGAATTACCTTTTCAGTAACATATCTTTTTTTACATCAGTGGTTTTTAAAGCTCTTCATGAAGTAGCCCCAGCATTGTACATTTTCTATGTCTCCCTGAATCTGACACACCCAATTCAGGTCTCCGCTGATGAGTTGAATCAGGTGTGACAGATGAGGGAGACATAGAAAATTTACAGGTTTGAGAACCACTGCCCTAAATGACAAATAAGGGGGTAAGAGGTTTACATTTACAAAAAAAAAAAATTATAATAATAAATTACCCCCGATAAGGGCCACCCTACTGTTCAACCTGCCAATGTGACTAGTTGGAGTGACCATATTCCCTGCTACTGCAGAAATCCACCTGAGTGTGAATGTGTGTGTGTGTGTGTGTACTTTTCAATGTTGAATTTTAAATATCGCAGCATAAAACCAAAAGCTATATGCATTGCATATAAGGATTTTTATCAAATGAATGAACAGAAGTATGATAAATTACTCACCAGTTTACAGGTGTAGTGTTGCAGCACAGATCTAATTGAGTGTTTAATGAGTGGTGTGTGACAGGTTCTGTAGCATTCTCACGTCTTTCCAAAACTTCCACATGATCTAAGAATCAAAGATGGAAAACATACAAAATAATGTGAATTTAATGCAATGCAACAAGATGTTCAAGCAAAGTGAGTAACAATGTTAAACGGCACAAAAAAAGAAGAATAAATAAATTACTTTTAAGCTACATGTGAGATTTCAACACAATCCATTAGAAATACAGCAAACAAATCCACATAGAGAATAATAGCTCTGAAACTGGAAAGAGGCTACCTGAATTATGCAGTTATAAATCAGGATTTAAGTGTGAAAGCTCCCAAAAGATTAGGAGAATGAGTATAAGTGAGGTGAATTAAAAACCTTGCTTGCCAGCCCTTATTTACAAAACTAATTAAATTCACACTATTAAATCAAATATATCAGATAGAAAGTACTTAGCATTTTTATAGCTTCGCCATGCATTAATGCCTGTGCGGGCATTTGTGAGCATTCAGAGGTTTTGCTCTCTGCAGGTTTGAGTGTTGCCGGGTGTCTGGCGATAATTAAGACACTGGTGTCCCCTTCAAGTTTCTACACTAATGACACAACATGCCACACCATATGGCCCTATCGCCTGGGTCCACCATGGATCACTGTTCCTTCAACCCTCCATAACAGGGCAAAGCGTGTGCCCGCCTACACATAGCAAACACACAGATAAACACACACATACACTTGTAAGATGACAACGACATGACATTCTAGGAATACCATGTAAACATTACATCATATGGCATGAGTATCATTCCCTACTACAGTTTTTAAATATTAAACTATCATAGTACTACCATATCATACCATATTCCATTATATCACCGATGTACATTTTGTTGAATTAAAATGGTACTTTCAACATTTTTAGAAGTAACGATAATGATATAATAATAATATATGATTAAAATAGCAGGTTGTTATAACATCACTGGCAACATACAGGTGTGTGTATATATGGTATTCTTCATCAGTATGTGGTAAGGTTTAAATACAGTGAAATCATTCCAGGCAACTATTGTCAGGATTTGATGTACTGGCAGACACAGCCAAATGACCTCTCTCTGTCTAATGTACTGTTCAAATGTGTCAGCCTTTCGCCCAGCCAGAATTAATAAAATAGCAATTAAAACCAATGGGGATTTGAGTCCTTCTCTGACAATTACATCTGTTAAACTTTGAGAGCATTAATGCCTAAAAATATTAATTAAAGTGATTGATTTGAATGTTAAAATTCTATTAAATACAAGTGGAGCGCTCAAGTATCAGAGCTGATTAGAGGCTGATTGTTGTAGTTGAGATGCTGATTCTCATTTACACATTTAAAACGAAGGTAACACTTATACACACACAACATTTATCATAATATACAACATCACATATTACGTAGCGGTTTTCTATAGTGAAAATAGGTCTATAAAACAGTGCACACTGTAAATATTTTCTTCTGTCTATTTTGGAGAGTTCAAAGCCGAAAGGCCCACATTTATTAGACGAATAAGGAAGAAATCACAAAGCATGATTTAAGCAAACATTTATTTTTCATTAAACTACCAGTTTGTCACATGGAGCTTGCTTCGTCGTGCATAGACAAGCACAGTAAATGTTTCATGTACTTTCTCTCTGAAGTAGCAAATGTGTGCAATCTCTTATGTTAAAGGCTACGTGGGACTTTTCATCTTAACGCTTGGATTGAGTTTAAAGCGAAATATCCACATTATAAGAAGACAGGCTGAGACTTATTCAGCTGTAAGAAGAGTTTTGAACATTAGGCCACTGGTCAGGCAATAGGACAGAGAATAGAGAGAGGATTGAAGTGCTATAGAGCAGCTTTGAAAGAACACAATACAGAAATAGGTACAGGGACTCTTTATTTCAGTGAAATTGTTGGAAGGTGCACAGGCTTTCTACTGCATTGTTTCATTTTTAATTGATGCCTTGAATGGGGTCAATTAAAATCCTGGAGTGTAATTTCATGCATTCACAGCACCAGAATGTTTCCTTCTTTAAGCATTTGTCAGACGAGGCACTGAAGCACCCCCCCTCCCATCCCCAATTTACAACTGATGGCTCTACACATGGCAATTTCTTCAGACACCCATTTCATTCTCATTTGCAGACAGACAATCAGAATGTCATTACTGTGTCCACATTGGGCAGCCACAGGAGTAAATGGGCAACAAGAGGTTGAACAAGAAGCTCAAACACAGAGAGGGAGGGAGTGAAGAGAGGTGGGATAAAAGCAGGAGAGCAAGGGACCGATGGAGGTCCGGGTTAAGAGATGACTGAGACTCGACTTGACTTGTCTCTCAGGTATCCAGACCTGACCAGGTGGCCTATTACTGTCACTCTGGTTAACCATCTAATGTCAATGTCATTTACAACAGGGTCAGTGACACTTCCCCTTCAGCCCTTACTGAATGCACAGACACTATTTAAATTGAACAGAGATGACATCACTGAATTCAATGATGAACTGCCTTTAACTGTCATTTTGCATTATTGACAGTTTTCCTAATGGATGTTGCTTAGTTGCTTTGACGCAATGTATTTTGTTTAAAGCGCTATATAAATAAAGGTGACTTGACTCCAGAGTAAAGCTATTTTACTAGTCGATTGCCAAAAGTTATATTTATATTGAATGCACTAACACACATTTTATTAAATGTAGTTTAAATAATAACTAAATATAAAAGAATGGCTTGCAGCCTTCTAGTATTAACCATTACAATATAATTTATAAGCCTTATAATTAGTGCTGTCAAACAATCGCAATTAATCGCATCCAATATAGAAGTTTTTATTTACGTAATATATATTATTTATTATGTCTAGTTAACATCTGTTTTTTTTCTATCTCAGGTTATGGCTTGGTGCTTTAGCTATTGCAATACTGCGACCGGACGAACTGTTCGAAATGGTGGTACATGAGGCAAACTGCTCAAGTCAGTGGAATTTTATTTATGGTAAAGGTTTGTCGGTCAGCTCGTGCCCAAAGCCCCTCAACGTACCCACTTGGCACGGATCCAAAGACCTGTTTGGCCACAGAGGTACATTTCCATCTCATTCATCATGGACAGACAGATAATCAGAAAGTCATTACAGTAGCCTGACACCACCACACACTCCAGGAAGACAGAGTAATTGAGCAGTGCAGAAGGGAGGACAGCAGCACGAGCCAAGGCCAAGGGATAATGAATGCGAGATGTCTTTCTGCTACGGGAGAAAGAAAGAGAGAGAGAGAGAGAGACGGCTGCTTGAGCGAGACAGAGAGAGAGAGAGAAAAGTATGTGTATTTGAAGATAAGCATTATCATAAAAAATGAGCTGAAAGTTGTAGTGTTAGAAAGAAAGAAAGAAAGAAAGAAAGAAAGATTTTAAGTATTAAGAGATGAAACCGTATGTGAGATCTCTTTAAAATGGCAGAGCTTGTTTAAAATGGCAGCCCTCTGTTTCAATTCATTTGTCCCAAAGCTTTGTGTTGAACGTTGGCGTTTTGTCGATACACTGGTGAAGCTTCTTTCTTTGTGTTGTTCTTTCATCAGGCCACACAGAATGCTATCTGTCCATCTTCAATCAGTTCAAAACACTGGCTCCACTCTCATGAAGGATTACTAACAGTCTGTAACACCATCAGCACCTGCAAACATCTTTCTGAGAGGCATTTTCAAGGTTGATGCTGCAAACTGCAAAAGCAATACCTTCACCGCATGTGCATAAATCAAACGGTGCTGGGGAGCAAACAACTAAAAGCAGCGCTGCGATTAATTTAGAAACATTGTCAGGACCTTGACAGTGGTGTAGTGTGACAAAATGTTACATCATTGCTTTTATGCTATTGCATTGAGCACAAATGAGCTGAAGCAATAAGAAAACACTCCACAAATGTGCTCGCTTGATGCTGGGATGTTATTTTAGTGAAACAATTTGTTCAAATGGTCAATTTCAATTTGTTAGCTTGATTTGTTAGGCAATTTTGTATTTGTAAACTGTAGCATAGTTTTATGAAATGTAGACTGAGTGTCTGAGAGTCAAATTGGATATTCAACAGAGTACAACTTTAGAAATTACAGAAGAATTGAGTGGATTGTGAAAAGTGGCTGTTTCAAACTATAATGGCGCCATGTGGGAAAATGTGCCATCCTGTAGCTCACATTTAGTTAAGTTGAATAAAACAAACATTAAATATAAAATATCTACTTTTACTACCAAGCATGCAAAGGCTTCGAAGTCTCGATATATGTTTTGGGGTAAAAAAAAAAAAAACTAGAATAGGTTTTTAATGCTTGATTCAAAACCAGATTATTTTGAAAATATTTTACATTACTGCAGCACCTTTCTTCCCGGTCTGTGTCAAGTTCCTATTTCAATGAAACCCCTGCTCTGATTGGTTAAAGAGTAGACTTCAAGCTTTGAGCATAAGGAAAGATCTGCAAAGTTTTAAACCACAACATTAAACTAACTAAATTTGAACAAGTGGAAAAGAATAGTATGACTCCTTTAGATAATCAAAAAGAAGAACGTATACGCATCCTCTGTGAACAGCTCACAAGTTTTTGTATTTTGATGAAAGTTGCCAAACTTTTGCCAAACTTGGAATAATAAATCCAGGAGCGTGCATCAAAAAAAAAAGTACATTTGGATTTCATGCTGACTTTAAATTATGTATATCTTTTAGCTTGGCAATCAATAGCTCCAACACTGGAACCAAATCATTAACGAAAGGCATGAAAACGTATTCCAATATTTAAAAGATCCCACAGCTGCTTCCCTTCCTTGTTTGAAACGATCTGATGAGAGGGAAGACGTATTAAGAAAAGGTTTGAGCCACGAACCAAATCAATGAGAGGAAAGATTTTGGTTGGATCTCATGAAATATTAAAGTGTTTACAAAAGCACTTGTACAGCAGGAGCTCTCATCTCCACAGGCCTGCCACCTTTTATCTGGCCAAATGTTATTCGATGGTTTATCGCTTGCTTTCCGACTTCAGCTTAAAATTTTTGCATTGTTATGTGCGCAATACAGAGAGCGTTGCCATCATTGCTGATGCTCATCTTCAAACACATGTAATTTCTCGAAGTGCTTTGAAATTGAGTGAGGTATGAAATCGGTTCACTGTGTCAAACATCATTTGAAGAGTCCAAAGGGTTCTTCACAGTGGAAACGTGTCTTAGAAAAGCTGGCATTTCCTCTGAATAACCCAAGCTGGCGTTCTGTATATGGGTATAGAATGTTTCTGAAGGACCCCCTCTAGGATAAATCACATTCCCCTGATCACTGCTCTTTTACCAGACAGACACAGAGAGACCACAGACATCTGTCTCTTAACGTCCTTCTGCTTGGCATCTAAAACCGGAGCAAATAAAACTCACTGATACCCATTCAAATATGCACCTGCTCTGCTGCACATATAGTGCAAATACTTGTTGATTTTTTTTACTCACTGGCTCAAACACTGCAAGGATGACAGTACATATTATTTCTGATTCAATAATAATAATAAAAATAAAAATAAACATTTTTAACCAATCATTTCAAAAAGCATGTTCTTCTGAGATACTATTATTTCAGAGCACTTAAACATATAATTAATTTATTACCAGTATATGATATCTGACTATGTTATTAAATATTTAAACATTTAATTTGTATGGTTAATTGTAAAGCAATAAATACGTTTCTGTGTTTAATTTTAATTATTGAAATTTTCATGTAAAATTATGCAAAATATAACACACTTTAATTAATGTATATAGATTAAATGTTTGAATTATTATTATTTATTTTTTTCTGGAAAACAACATAATAATATAAATAAATAAAAATAATATATAAATATAAAAAAAACATACTCAGCCGAGCCTTAAAGATCTCATGCATTCATCTACAAAATTCTTTCAGCAAGATCTTCAGAAGCACAAAATAGAACACACCGTAATCTTACACACACACCGTGACGCTCTCAACAACACCAGCTTCTGAGTACACCCCTCAAGAGCCGTTCTTATTCATGAAGATTACCCTTAATGCACTACAACGTACCACAGTGCTACAGCTTCTCTTTGTACACTTTATTTGAAATTCCTCGTACCTACGCTCAAGTCCATTCCTGAAAGAAGCGTGTGATGGATGGAGGACAGAGAAGAGAGGCTTGGATGGAGTGATGCAGAGAGTTTTAATAGAAGCACTGCCACTCAACATCCCAAAGATATCGGTCTGATCTCATTAGCTGCCACTTAGAGGACCATAACAACTGCAAACTGCTCATCCTCCTGCTTTTTTCTGAAGACCTGCTTCACATCTTCAGTCCTTTCCTATCTGTCTGTCTTGTACTCTCTTTCACGGCATTCCCTTGTGAAAAAACATGCGCTTAATTGTACTGAATGTGCACATGGTGTAGTGTGCTTGAAATCTTAAAAGTACATTTTTTAAAAGACAGTATGCAACAACATTGAACAAAAAAAAAATACTACTTAAAAGCACTCTTAAGTCCAACTAAATGCATATCTATATATATATATATATATATATATATATATATCTATATATATATATATATCTATATATATATATATATATATATATATATATCTATATATATATATAGATATATATATATATATATTTAAATGCATTTTCATTTGATTGCAATTAACATGGAGTTAAGTGTGCAAAAACATTGCATTCAGTTTGACCTTGTATTATTTTTGTTCTCTTTTCAAAAGTACGCTAACGTGTACTTTTTCTCACAAGTGTAAAGATGGCAGACTTCAGAAGTAATGCTTTAGCTAAGATAAAAGTGGATTTGTTCTCAAAATACATTTTCATAAACAGGAATAATTAAAGCAAAATAAATGAAAGACTAAAATAAATCTCAAGTAAATGAGCTATACTGATATGTAAGGGCTGTGTTTCCCAAAAGCTTAGTAAGCCTAAGAAGTTGGTAAAAACGATCATATGACTGATCTTAATATTACTGTTTCTCAAAAGCATCAGAACTTAAGTAGCACTTGAAAATCATCGTAGATCCACAAGTGTTCTGGAGTAATCGTAAAGCCCTAAGTGCATCATAAGAAGACAGATTTATGCAGTCACCTGCAAGACAATCGTCAGATTGCACATTTAACTTTATTCAAGTGCAATGTGATTATAATATAAGGATTTGATCGTGCTTTATTATACACTTTATTACTTGTTTTCTTGTTTGTCATTTTTTATTAACTTCTAAATTAAACAATTAAAAAGGGCAGAGTTTTTTTTTTTAAATACAGTACACATCTTAATGTGTATACAAAGTGTATACAGTGCTTTTTAGCATTTGGCTCCTAAACTCTGGAATAGCCTTCCTGATAATGTTCGGGGGTCCGGACACACTCTCTCTGTTTAAATCTAGACTAAAAAGCATTTGAATAATGTGTCTCATAATTTGTGACTGCAGTTGTATCTGACCAAATGCGCATTATTATTCTTTAGCTTGGGTTAAACTAATTAATTTTATTTTGTTGGAACAGCAGCTATCCTAATGATGTCTCTATTTGTTTCTCTGTTTTGCCACGGGTTTACACAAGCTCCGGTCTGGATTCAGAACACCTGAGAAGAGATGATGCTGACCCTCAGAGGACCCCAGATGCTTCTAACCCTGAAACAACATACAGAACTAACAAATATTGCTACTTACTATGCAATCACATTATAATTGCTGTTAATAGTGTTCATCGACTGGTTGACTATGTCTTGTATAAAATTTTCAGAACATTCCTGTCATTTGCACATGAACTGATCACCACTTATAAGCTACTACTAAATATTGTAGAAAATTAATTTTCTGTAAAGTTGCTTTGCAATGATTTGTATCGTAAAAAGCGCTATACAAATAACCTTGAAATTAAATTGAATTAATTAAAAGAAAGAAAGAAAAGACTGGGGAGTGGGTCTATCAATGACTTGCTGCCGTGCATGAAAACCAGCTTTGTATTGGACCCGGAAATCTCTCTCTCTCTCTCTGTGTGTGTGTGTATATATATAAAGTATATTATATATTATTATGTAAAGTTTAATATTGTATTACATTTATTATATCCAAGTTGTCTCTCTGTAATGCAGCCTTAGGTTAACATTTCAATAAACAATCATGCACTTCAATTACGAGCCATTCTATAAGGTGACATTTCAGCACTTGACAAACGGATAGCGACTTCTAAGTAGCACTTAAAGCACAACTACGTGCAATTGCTTTGAGTGCATTTTTGGGAAACGCACGTGAAACAATAATGAACGATCGTAAAATGAGCACTAAGATCAATCGTTATCGGGAAACCCGGCCCTGACCTGTTTTGTCTGTGTGGGAGAAGTTCACTCAGCAGATTTGGCCAATTAGAAGATGTCTTTAACACTGCTGAACTGCGGCGGTTTTGTCAAGATGCAACGCTATCAAGTTTTCCATCATCTGAGCTGGAAAATCAACAAGTGACAGAAACATTGCAATGTTTCTGCTTAGTTTAGATGTGAAGTACTTTGTTAAAGTTATGTCGATTCCTGATTGGATTTTTTTTTTTAATTAGTTTCCAACAAACATTCCAACAAAACCACTACTGAACCTAACAAACATTAAACTGAAATGAAAAGTACATTTGAAAATAAATTTAATTAAAATAAAAATAAATGTTAAATGCCATACTGAAATAACCTCCCTCAGCTCTAAAGCAGCCAATTGAGTCTCATTCCTCCACTGTGTTTCCATCTAAGAGATACCTGGCATAAAGATGCCATTTGCGTGTGTGAGTGTGTGCATGTGTGTGTCTGTGCTGGCTAATTGACAAGATGGACGTTTGTCATAAATAGTGCCTCAGTCCACCGAGTGCCATTATATAGTCATTTCCTGGTTTAATGTGTATGGAGAGTGTTCATTATTTGTGACAGATGGACTCTTCTCTTCCTCTTTGAATTCCTGCTCTCAGAGAGCCAAATTAGAATCTACTAATCGGACGGGACCTTAGTCATTTCATTTTCCTCTATTCATCTATTTCATCTGCACACACACACAAACACACACACACACGTTTTTTTTTTTTTTTTTTTTTTTTGAAAAGTGGAGACATCCCATAGGCGTAATGGTTTTTATTCTGTACAAACTGTATATTCTATCGCCCCTTCACCAACCCTACCCCTAACCCTAACCCTCACAGGAAACTTTGTGCATTTTTACTTTCTCAACAAAAAAAAACTAATTCTGTATGATTTATAAGCGTTCTGAAAAATGGGGACATGGGTTATGTCCTCATAAGTCACCCTCTCCTTGTAATACCTGTGTCATACCCATGTCATTACACAGAGTTGTGTCCTGATATGTCACAAAAACAAGAGCACACACACACACACACACACACAATTAAAGCAGGTCAAAATGATCCAGTAGACTCTACTAAGGTAGGCTTTTTTTATTATTATTACTTATTCCCCTGCAGTCCTCTTATATTTTTATACACCATAAACAGACAATTTTATTTTTCATGACCGTCTCTCTGACTGTATCTTAACCAAGCACAATGTAACAAGCTCACAGCGATGAGAGATGTCCACAAAGGATGCAAACTGCATCACACAATCTGACGTTTAACTTACAGTAAGCAATTTGGGCCAATGAGGTTCAGTTGTGTGTGGGGCTACCTAGTGTGATGCAGCACAAATAGAGACCAGTAGGTTCATTATATGTTCAGTTACTAGTTGCCTGTTGGCACAAACAAGTTTTGATTTACACTGGGGAAAAAATTATAATGGTTAGGACACCCAGCTATTTTCAATCAAATTTGAATTCCAAGATATGTCATCTTTAAAATAACACATTTGTATGTGAAGGAATATAGGCACTAGTGTGTCAGTATATGCACATAGTCAATCATTACATATGCTCATAAGTGAGTATTACTGGCAAAGCACACACATGACCTCTTTTGGCACTGTGCAGCATTACAGTGCTTCATCCCATTAGGAGCTCACCGCTTCT